>NW_015112620.1:513115-552605 GCF_001443285.1 Poecilia latipinna | reverse complement strand
TGTTGTGGAGATGGTTAACGTTTGTAAAGAGAGGTGTATTTTGAGGTGGGGGGGGGGGTTGAGGGATTGACTGCTTTTATGGGTAACTATTTTTGGTCACAGTGATGGATGTTTATGTCTTTTATTGATCAGGTCCAGGGTGTGGGTTTGAAGAAATCTTGGGACGTTTGGGCTCGCTGATTAATCAGGTGGCTGAGATGGTGGAATAAAACATCCGGAATAACATTTTCAGAGCATTAGCATTATTGCTAAAGTATTATAAATTAGAAGATCAGCATCCGTTTGCAAATTCAGCAATTTGTCAGCATCAGCCTCAAGATGGATTACGCTCCCGTCAAATACACTTGCATGATTTCTTTCCAATGTGTAAGCAAATCTGTGACGGTATGTAATCATAATTAACACAAATTTCCCTCTGACGCTCCGTGAACTTGTTGATTAGGGGAGAGCGCTTTCTGTGGCTATGTGTGTGTTTATGCAAGCGTGTGTATGTTGCTTCCAAGCAACAAAATGACTATTGTGAGCACAGCTCCAGGTGCCTAGCAACCAAAATCGCTCTGTTTCCCTGGCAACAGTTGCCCCGGACTCGCTGTGTGGGTTGATTGGCAGCCTTGACAACAGGGAGACAGAATGACACTTGACCTCGCGTGCTGAATGGGAGAGGCGAAAAGAAGGAGCGAGAGACGGAGGAGGAGAAGAGGGGGAGGGAGCAGGAGAAGCTGAGTGATAATCATTCTCCATTGTAATCATCCTCCAGCATGTTTCATAAGGCGCTGTCAATACCTCTCCAGCTGGGGTCCATCATCGAACACAATGCACGCCGCAGAGCATGCATGCACGGGCACACTCCTCCTGGGTGGAGAGCCCAGGCAAGCACTCAACATCTCATCTATTATCACTCAGGCCTGTCTGGTGCACAACCCCACTACACTGCCTTCTTTCATTTCGGCTACATTCTGTGCTCCGTGGGGATGAATGGGCTCCTGAAAACGTGCAACAGTCACAGATGCCTCAGGACAGTAGATTGGCATTCAAAGACCTCCTTTAGCATATTGAAATGTAACATCAGCATGTGGCTTTTGGAAGATGTGTTTTTCTACGTTTTCTATTCTAGATCGTGGAGCCAAGACAGCCTCCATTGTACAGATGTTTTACTAAAAAAAAGAAAAAAAAAAAAGGTGTTTTTATGTCTGAAGTGCATGACAGATTTAAACTGAATGGTATTAACAGGACTGAGTTCTGTCATCTTTATCAAGGTACAGTTCTGGTCAGAAGTATACGCACAGCCATCTTCTTCTCTGAATGTATTAAATTTGGATTTTTAATGACGCATTTGAATTGTTGCTTTTTTGGGTAGAATAATGAAACTAAGTCGGGATTTAAAAGAATTGGTGTAATGTTTTAATTTTAGGTAGACTTTCTGTAATCCACAAAAGGTTAAAAATTCTGCATGCAGGCTTAAATATGTACAGTACATACACCTCCACAAACATTTTTTTTTTGTTAAATGTACTTAGTAAGTCACAGGCAAACCAACAAAATTTGAAGCCATCAACAAGGTTTGGCAGGATTTCTGCCAGGATATTTAACTTTTCTGTTTGGCAGAAATGATTCGGTCGATTTAAACCGATTGAGTTCCCTGCATGGCTCAGGTTTTCAACCTCAGTACAAACATTTTCAATAGAGCAGAGGTCTGGGACATCCCAGACCTCTGCTCTAACACAGACTTGATGTGTGTTTTGGATGATTGTCTTGTTAAAACACCCAGGTGTGCCATCATCATATAAAAAGATGGTACTAAGTAAAAAAAAAAAGTAAAGCATAAAAGCCTTGCCTAGACACCTTCTGGCTATTGTGACCAAATAGCTCAATTTGTGTTTTATCTGACCTTAAATGTGGCTGTAAATGTGCGGTTACAAGGTGTTTATTTTGGAGAAGTGCTTTTTTTTTCTAGGTCTGCTTCACTCTCGACAGTGATGACGCTTCCATTATAGCGTCTTCCAGTTTATGATCAATTTGACTTTTGGTGGTTCTAGGGTTGTTTGTTAAAACCCTGAAAGACCATCTTTGATCTCGGGCAGACGTCTGAAACCTGCTGCTCTGGAGTTACATGTGGCTCAGACTAAGATTGGCCAAAAACAAGACAGAGCTGAGCAATATCCTGGAATATTAAACAAAAACAAACACTTTCATTTAATCTTGGCATAAAAATCCCACAACAGAAGAGCAATGCTCGTGGAGAACATTATTTTATCATCCTGTTGCAAACTATGTTCTTATCTTACTAAAACTATGGAATATTCTATTTAAGTAAAGTTTTAAGTCAGATTTATAAGGTCAAAATAGAATTGATATATTTTAGTAGGAATATGTACAATTCTAGCTCTTTGGATTCTAAAGGTGACTTGCCTCGTCCTGAGTGTTACAGTTCAGGTCATGTGGGGCTAAACATGGACACAGTTTGGTGTTTCACAAAGCAAAGATCCTAAAAACAAATCAGAGTTAGTTTTGGAAGGCTTCCTGAATGGCGTCCCTAATAACCTGAACTCAGCCCTTTTGGAAATGTATAGACTTTGCTTAAAAACCGCTTTGTGCCAATGTAAATAAGGTCTGCCAGTTCTGACCGGAACAGTAGTTAAATATTCAGTTAGAATTATGCTCATGGACACAAAAAGTCAAGTGGTTCCTCTTGAACTGCTACTTGCTCAAGGACATGTATCCAAATTTTAGTGGTTTATAAATGTATATATATTTTAACTTGTGTGGATTTCCATAAAGTTCTAAGTTGTGCTTCATTTTTTTTTTTTTTAAACTTAAAAGTTGTACGATCATTTCACCTCGACAAAATAACAGCTCGAATGCGCAAAATCTTGTTGATTCCGTGTAAAAGTAAACACCAGAATAATCATCAAGTAAGAAGTCTTTATTTCACTGATCACAGTTGAAAACATTACATTTAGATTCATTTAAAATCAACCAGCATTACAGATTTCAGCAAAGCAAAATACTCTTTTCTGAATTTCCCTATTTTAGGGCAAGATTCTTTCATCCAACAAGCAAAAACAATGAAGTGAAGGATGAGGAACCTTTAACCAATTACCTCTTAACTGGTTTTATTCTGCATTTAGTTTTATTGTGTTTGGATGACCTAAAGCTGCAGTACTTTAAGATGAGGCAGAGTGTTGTAACAGTGTTGTGTTGGCGAAGAAAACTGGTGATATCATGCTCTCTCTCTCGAGGTAATAATGAGTTACTTTATTTATACAAAAGCTAACTGGCAATCTGCAGCATTCAAGACAAAAATAACCAATTCAAAGCATCATTTATCTAAATTTCATCTAAATCCATCAGAAGTTCCCACCTGCTCCAAGTTTTAATACAGTAAATAAGACAATGTTGCAATTCAAAGAGATCCTGCAGAGGGATTAAGATGAAAAAGCTGCAGAGCTTGAAATTTTTAAACTTTTGCATAAATTGATCATTGCGAGTTAATTTAGTATACTTCATCCAGTACTTACTGATCTCACAATTAAATGCAAGGACCTGACCTCTTCAAATTATGCACTTTTTGCATAAACTATGAATCTGCAATATCTAGCAGTTAGAATAAACTAAATGTCTCAATTCCTACTTTATTTCAAAATTAAATATCTAAAAAGCAAACATTTGTTTCAGGGCCATCAAACATTACATTTAAAAACAAAACCGCCCTGTCGTATCAAGGGAAAGCCAAGGTACCCTGCACAGAAAAATAAAATTATATAAAATCTAATTTAAAGCTAAAGTCATAGGCTATCTTACAATAAACTTGATCAGAATGAAAGTTGTTTTTCTCAAACAAGGTTTTTGCTGAGGAGTCTAAAGCAAGGCCACTGCTACCAGAGTTGTGTGTCTTTACTGACCATAAAAATTCACGGTTCAGCGTTTCAACTGTATCCTTGAAGCAGCATGATCTGAATAGGCGCGGCCCTATTAACGCGTGTTTGACCTCTCTAGCTTCCTGAGGCGCGTCCAGCTCCACGAGGACTACTGATTGGCTACTTCGCAGGCATCTATCCAGTCACTGTACACATCTACAGGCTCCGACAGATCTGAGAAGAACCTGATTAAGGAAAAGATAATTCTACAAAGTGCTAAACGTATGACAAGAAGTGTTGCAATTAAAATATTTTAAAGTCCTTCTGCTTCCAAGCCATTTCTTAGGCTTTAAAAGTAGAACATGTTTAATTATCGATAGAATCCTAATTATTCTGAATCTGTGAACAGATGTCAGAGAGTACCATCTAACTACAGATTTACTCTATTTATTTCAGCATGGAAAAAAAAAAAAAACACACACAGGTTTACACCTTTTTACACTTATTGATAGTGGACAGAGAAATTTCATAGCAGCTTTAATAGCCTAAGAACACCCCTTTTATAAGTGGCCTCTGCTGCAGAGAAATGCACTTAAATCATACAAAAAAGAAAAAGCAGGAGGCGTTGGGGTTGTTTTGATGTGATCAGGGTCATAATTCAGAGATAGTCAACAACTCTAAATCAGAATCAAAATGGAGTGTGCGTGTTAGAAAGCAACTGGAAAATAATATGGAAAGACATTAGCAGAAATTATGCAGGAAGTGTACAAATATTTAATTACTTATCTTTATAAAATAGATTAAAACACACATTATTTTAATTGAGGCTGGAAAAATATCAGCAGGAATAATTCCCTCACCTGAAGTAGATGAACGTTAAATTACAGAATAAGTGGAGAACTCACAGTGTTATTGTGGGTTAGATGTTGTTACGATCACTTTGTCGGAGGCTGCCGGCTGTTATGAGGCGATCGCGATTCAGCCAAAAATAATTTCCCCAACTACAAGATCAGAGGCCTAATCTACGAAGCAGGGAAACTGGTTTATCAAGGTAAAATCATGTTCTGCTTGAATTGGTCAACAACTTATCTAGATCTGTTACCATGGTAACTTACTCCTCAATAGCTACTATCCTGAAACTTTTAGAGGCATTCCTTCTCTACACGTGAATCAAATGAATGCCTCATTACTGGGCCTCTGCAGAGCTGAATGGTATTCTGATGAGACAATTCAGCCATTTGTATCTAAAAGTTGCAGGATAGTAGCTATTGAGGGCTGGACTTGGGCTCCTCTAAATTAAACAATAGAGCAAGTTAGCTTTCCAAATTAGAAACAAAAGGACCGGCTCTCCCACCAACGAGTCTCCGCAGTATGTAAATTTAAAAAGACAACAAGGATAGGTACGCATGTACACAAACTGCTTGCGCTCCTTTATTCTTCTCCTCAACGAGTGATGCCGTTTTGAAATAGAATTAGAAGAATTGATACTTATGTACCAAAAACTGAGGCCGATTATTTGAAAGTTTACGCTGGAAGCTGAAGATTAAAAACCAGCAATCAATTAAAATGCCTCCGTCTTTAAAGATCTCATTCGTCATGAGCTGGAGTTTATCATTTTGCATGTGTTGCTACACTCGTGTTTGTACTTATAACAACTGTTTAACATCACAAAACAACCACAGCATGTTTTAGTCTTGGACATTTATAGCATCTCCACCTGCTCGATGTAAACATTTCCACCTTGATAGATCATTTAGTGCACAGGGAGGTTTAAAGCAGTTGGGATTGCAGCAATGATAAAATTCCTGACAAAATGGTATATGGTTTTACGCTTTAATGATACGGCGGCGACATTGGTTAAGTTCTTTTACTGCAGCTCCACCTGTTTTATATGGCGAACAGATATCCACCGTCAGTAACCCCGGGTTGATTTACTGATTTGATTAGCTGGCTTCATTGAACCGTTTAAGCACAATCTTCAGCAAGATCTCCAAGAAAACCAAAAAAGGATAAACCTGCTTCATAAAACCAAGGCACCAGAAAAGCAATCCACCATCTTTGATGGAGGTGGACAACTGACAACCTGTCGCAAAATCCAAAGGTTTACTCGACTCTTGGTGAGTTTAGAGCAGATTGACGGGTTCCAGCCACGAGGTGGATAGATGGAGGCAATAACCGGTGAAGGGCTGAACCAACTGAATTTTTCAACAACAACAACAAAAAAACCCTTTTTAAGACCTCTTCCCGCATTAAAACAAACCAATCTTCAAACAGATCATAAACAAACCAACTCAAAGAACCAGTTCTGCATATGTAGAACTGCTGCTGTGATCAGAGCTGCTGTTTTTCTTCCCCCCCCCCCCTTTCCTTGTAATATTTATCACAAACAGCAGCTATGTGGCCTCTCTGAGCAGGAATGGGAGAGGCAGCGGCTACAGACACAGCACACACACAAAGAGAGAAGGAAACAGGCGGGAGGGAGATGCTACAGAGTGAGACAGAACAATGAATAAAAAACAAGCTGGAAAAGTGAGAAAATTAGAAATATGAGGAAGATGTTACATTTAGATGCCATTTAAATTGCATCATTAGCAAACGCAGACTGTACAGTACACAAGGTTAAAATCTCAAGCTGCCTCTTCTAGAATGTACTTTTTGCAGCACTGTGTTCCATGGAGTATAATAATCAATTTAAATAATAAACACTGAATACAATGAATGTTTTGTAAATGAGTAATTCATTTTAATGTTTTTTCTAAATAAGATGTTAATTTAAGAAAAAAAACAAAAATAAATAAATATCTGAGGATCCATATGGGAATAGAAAACGATGGCTTTTTTAAAGAGCCAAACCACAAGAACAAGGTCTCTTAAACGAGTCAAATTTCCCATCACTATAAAATAAAAACACATTAAAGTCAGCAGTGGTTCTTCATATCACTACTGTTTTGTTTCTTTTTAAGAAGAGGACCATAACAACCAAGCTATAATCCACTTGGTGAAAAGGATACAGGTAATGGGAGTCTGGAACTCCTCCAAACAGACAGAGCATGATATTACTCCAGTGTTCCTGCTTCTCTCCCTGTAACAAAAAGACAAGTTAGAACCCAGCCGAAACAAGTCAAAAGAACTTCAGATCAGATGAACGTATAGCGTTTTACATTTTGACATCACATGACTTCTCGTGGTTGCAGAAGGGGCAGGTGAACTGAGTTTCCAGATCTCCTGTCATCTTCTTCTTTGGAGGAGGCTTTCTTTTAGACTTGCGTCGACCCATTTTACACAAGCCTTATAAAGTCTGGGTGAGCAACACAAAACAAAAACGGTTCAAAGAAGATATCACCAAATATGAGAGAATATACAACCTTATTAATGTCTGCAACGGGCCCTAAATAATTTCAATACTCCATGCTGTTAACTTAGCAGGCTAGCGTTAGCATGTTTGTTGACTTGTTTGGCAACTTTATTCACCTCAGGATAAAAGACACGTCGACTATGTTTTTCAAAGAAAATTACTTTTCCAGTGCTTTCATTTACTAACAACAACGGAACACTGCGTGACTGTTACAATTTAACTAGAGTAAGTTTAATCGTATTTACCTGAGTTCAGGCTGAACATACACGTTGGAAAGCTCAGCAAAACAATTCCTTAAGCCACGGTACCAACAACGGTTCGATTGAAGTTATTGGAGGATAGCGTTTACGTCACGATCTCCCATTGGCTGTCTGAGACGACAGTTACATCGATTGGCAGCACCTGACAAGTCTTTCTCCCGCATGGTGGCGACAGAAACTCTAGCAGGTTTGGGTTAAAACCAGTTCATGTTTCTTGTTTTGACTTGAAACTGTTGCTAAACCCTTACTTGTTCCACAAGGTCTCCGTTTTTGTAACTTTTCCGTCACACTGACCTTGCCATATTGCGCTGTTTGGAAACTTCCTGCTTTACCGTAATCAGTTTATCATTTAGCTTTTGTCAGCTAGCTTAGCTAACTGACAAATCAGTAGATGTGTTGTAAATACATTTAGCGTTTATCAAGGTGTTCTATATCAGATGTGTTTCAATTATGCTGTTATAATAAGAACTTTTATTACTTATTTATTTAAATTATTAATATTTAAATATGTATTTAAACTACATAATAGTAGAGAAAAAATATTAGAAAACCTTTATGAGAAGATTCAAAGTCTTACAAAATGCTTACACCCTTAAACCTTCATAGTTCATATTACAGCCACAAATTTCAATGTTTTGTTAATGGGATTTTATGTGATTAAAATGGACAATGCAGGGCATGTTTATGAATTATAAGGAAAAAATACAAATATTTAAATTGACAAGTCCCCTCAAGTCAGCCATTGAGATGACAACTTGTTGCAATTACAGCTGCAATTACTATAGAGTACATCTCTATGAGCTTTCCACATCTAGAGACTGACATTTTTCTCTTCCAAATATAGCTCAAGCCAGTTAGATTTAATGGAAATTGTGTCTTTTGACATGTTCCCCACTTTGATTTATGTGTCTGGACTTTGATGTTGCCATTCTGATTCATGTGCTTTGTTCTAGACCATTTTACTGCCGCTCTGGTTGTTTGTTTTGGATCATTTTCCTGCTGAAAATTGAACCTCTGCCCAGTCTCAAGTCTTTTGCAGCCATGTTTTCAGCATCCGCACAGCATGATAATGCCACCACTATTTTTCATCATTAGCATATTCAGGGTAATGTGCAGTGTCAGTTTTTCGCCACACACAGCAATTTTCTTGTTGACAAAAAAAGAAAAATCTGTTTCCTTATAACACACCATTATGCACTACTTTGTGTTGATTTGCCACATAAAATCCCAATAAAATACACTCAATTTTTGGTTGTAACATGACAAAATGTGGAAAAAAAAGGTTTCCAGCCACTGTGCTGTTAACTGAGAATCTTACTAAAAGGGCTCTTAATTCTTCTACGCAAGTACATTTGCAATTTCTACAGTTTATTCAACTATATTTGAAAATACTATTTGTAATGCATAGCAAAAAAAAAAAAACAAAAAACTGTTATATTCTTATACCAGATGTTTGTTATCCTGATGTAAGAGGATCAATGGAAGATGACTGGACTTAACTGAATTTTTTTTATGTGAGTTAGATGTCATTGATGTGGAGTGTGAAGGTTGTTGGCCTGGGAGTGATGGCCCTCTCTCTCAGCCTGGAACTGCTTGGCTGGGTCTTTGGTCGCTGCAGGCGCAGAAGAACCCTCAACAAGGTCCTCTTCTTCCCCTCAAAGGTGTCTTGTGTGGAGCACCTGTTTAGCCAAAATTCAGCTTGGTAAGACCAACGTGACGAAATTAGTGTTATCTCACAAACTGAACATATGAAGAATACATCAGATTCTCATAATTTACTCTCAACATTTGACTTTTTGAAGCCATTTTGGTGAATTTTAACCACTAAGTTTTGAGAGTTTCATATAGTTCTGAAAACCTACGTTGTCATGTCAGTGCATAATGTAGCAGTACAGTAGCATGAGATGTATGGATTAGCACAGGCCTCTGACTTGCTTCTTTGTTTCTGCTTCAGCTCATGTTTCTGTCCACTGCCACACGGTGTAGAGACGTCTTTCTCTTGTCTCCTCCGCCACATCCTCTCTGCCTCCTCCTCACTGGACCTGTGTGTTTTTTCTTTTTCCAACATGGATCTGAGTAGAGCTGTGCTCCTGTTACACAGCAAGGGCGTAACTATCCGAGTCCTTAGTGACAAGGACTATTCTGCCATCACAGGCTCACAAATAGGAGTTCTTCGCAAGGCTGGTAAGAGAAACTCTGTTTTTACACTCTTTTTTTTTTTTTTGTACAATGATCAAATTTATTTTCCATGTAATAACTTATCCTTTAGAATTATTTGGTCAATTTATTTTGGTTTCCATTTCGGAATAATAGCTAAAAATAAGTTGTATTTGTATTAAACTTTTCCATCCGTCTGCCGGTCCCGTAGTTTTGCAAGTATGTTGTTGGAAGTGTGAACTCGATAGCAAAAATCTTCTGGGAATTCACGTTTAACTTTTGTACTTGGAACAGGAAACTCGGCTGATAAGAATCTGGAAAGTTTGGAATTTTAACAAGAGATTTCTCTCGTAACCCCGATCAATAAAATATTAATGTACTTTACTTGATTAATATAAACTTAAGTGTATACAAATAGAATTGTCTTTTCTGCGCTTCAGTTTATTGTAAACTGTTGCTATAAAAATCGAAATGAATTGTGGCCAAGGGTCCTTCCACCACAAAATGTTAGAAATGTCGTGGATATAGAGTCATGACTCCCTTGTAGAAACATTTTAGACATATAATAAAAGGTTGCTCTGAACCTATTTAACACCATTATAGTCACATTTAGTTGAAGATACAGGGAGCATGACGCTAGTCTTACTCAATAACAGGAGCTCGCTCCAGGCTTTCAGACCTGAAGTATCATTGTCAGTAAGTCCCACATGATCTATAATGGCGAGCAGTGAGATAATGGGGGTGTTGGGGTTAGTTGAGGTTGCCTCTACAAGCCCTTCAATGACTCAGAGTAATAGTGCCTTGAAAGATTTGTATCACATGTGTGACTCATGCTGTCTCACTCTGTCTCTCAGCCCCTTCTGCATTTAATAAATCACTGTCACTGCATATGGTCGGGTTAGAATTAAGTAAGTACAAAGCTGGCAACCAGACAGCAAATGTTATTAGGCAAAGTGTTTCTGAGTGTGTGTTTGTGCGTGCCTAAGTGAATGTTGAATGCAAACGTCAGGAAAATTAAGTTGGCTCGAGGAAAATTAAGCTCCTGTTCCATATTTTGTTTCGCAAAGGCTGTTTATTCTCGCTGAATGCCACTGGGTCCACCACAAGGTCATTCAGTTTGCAGTCGCGGTTTGATTGAAGTAGTCTGGTGTTTGTCAAAATACAGTCATGACAAATAGAAAGTACAAACTCTTTACTGTCTGAGGTTTTGGTATGAAATCTGCTCTTTGTTTGTGACTAAAATGATTTAAATCAACACACAGCTGATTCCACACTGCTACTATTGATGGCACACAGAGGCCTTTTCAATGAAACTCAAACAGCAGAGCCTCATACAGCTGTTAAGTTTGGTGGTAGAAGGGTAATGACTTGGGTTACTGTTGCAGCCAGAGAGCCATAAACTTCTCAGCTCACAAATATTCAAAAGCAGGGAAGCAGCAAGTGCAATTTATCTTTAAAAAGCTTTATCTACCAATTACGATTTTTGAACAATACCGATTTCTTTTTAATCATCGTGCAGTCCTAAGAGAAAGGGTCCATTGGACTTGCTAATTTTCAGACCTTCGCGAAGGTACATAAGAGTAGTGGACGAATTTGATTTTAAATGGAAGTGTCGGCCAATCAGAGATCTTCCAAATTTAAGAAAATTTAGTCCAATCGAGCTGAATTTGATTTGAATTCAACCCATTCAGATTTTAATTGTGTTTTTGCGTTTGGTCTTTTCTAACGGCTTGCAGATATAAACATATATGCTACGTGTGCTACTATTAACTACGTGGTTAACATAAAAGTATAGGTTTATGTGGAATAATTGATACAATAATTGAGTAATCAAAAAAACTGCACGACCAATCTCAATGACTGAAAACACAAATCCAAACTCAACATCACAACAGGCAGTATGTGTGATGAATGCAAATATGAAAGGTTTCCCTCATGTTCCGTGGCTTTCTCCCTTGTCCAACATTCTCGCCATAGGCGTCTGCGTGCGATGTGACGCTGGCTCTGTGCACATGCACCACAAGTTTGCAGTGGTGGACGGCCGCCTGCTCATCACCGGCTCCCTCAACTGGACGTTGACAGCAGTGCAGAGCAACATGGAAAACATCATCATCACGGAGGAGGCAGAGTTGGTTCAACCCTTCATTAAGGAGTTCAACCAGATATGGGCGCTTAATGATCCAGCCCTATTCTATAAGCGCTAATAAGTGATTAGCCGTGATGGTCACTGACAGATGGAGATGTGTGAGCAAAATTTGTTTATTCAGCTTACCCTGTAGATCTTTTCTTGGTGTGTTTACTTTAAGTTCACTGAGTCAAGTTCATTTTAACTCAGTCAAGTTAAAATGATTCTGAGATACTCTGAAGGGAATTAGACTTGTTTAATCATTCAGTCGGCATTTACTTTACAGTTTGTTGTGGACTGTTTTAGTATTTCTTTATTTTTTTTATTTTTTTGTTGCTGAAAAACAATTCAGTTTAGGTATTAACCAATGGACTAGTTTACAGATGGTGTCCCAGTATTCTAAAACAATGTTTTCACCAACAAACAGAATCCCTATTGTTTCAATATAGATAAATATATGCTGTTGATTTAACTACAATTTTTTTTATACTTTTATACCATGTCACACGTTTAATTCTTTCTTAGCCCTTACATCTGACAATCTAAGAGCTGAGGTTTTTTATGTGATAGCATTCTGCTGTATATTTAATACAACTGTGGATACAAGTTGGTTTATTGTTTTTATGGAAATCTTCATATTTGTTCAACACTAAGTTGCACTGGCTGTAAAAATGTAAGTTTATTGTGTTTTGACTGGAGGCTCGGTGCAGCAGTCTTGCATCATTTTTCTACCAGGTGCAGTTGATTTTTTTTTTTTTTGCTGTCGCTGTAACGTGTTTTATGTTGTTCCGAATTGCTTGTGTGCACCATTGCTTGTGGATTTTCAATGTGTAGAGGGGACCTTGTTTAAACATGAGACATTTGACTTTTCCTGACTCTGCTTCTCCTCACTCAGCCAACACTTTAAAGAAAGAATCTGCTTGTCCTACTTTTTGTATTTTAAAGATCATGTCTTAAATATTGACATCCTTGCAGCGGTAATTTTCTAAAACCACCGCTCTGTCAGGCTCCGTCGACTTAACAGAAAGGTCATGGGTGTGGGTAAAGGTTGTTGCTCAACAATGTTGAAGTTTACTAAATGTCATGTACCAAGAGAGCACCTTCAAAACAAATGTTGACCACATATGTCAATGACTGAAAATGTGGATTTTTCTTCCATTCAAGAGTGTGGCTTGATTTTATCTTGGATTTTGGATTACAATTAACAAGACATGTTATAATAGTGGACTCACCCAAAAATATTTGACTCAGACCATAAATGGTATGCTGTAGTGAAAATAAAGAACTGCCCATTTGCTGTTGTTAAAACAGAAA
Source organism: Poecilia latipinna (assembly GCF_001443285.1). Taxonomy (NCBI): domain Eukaryota; kingdom Metazoa; phylum Chordata; class Actinopteri; order Cyprinodontiformes; family Poeciliidae; genus Poecilia; species Poecilia latipinna. The sequence continues at coordinate 539,537 of NW_015112620.1, read as the reverse complement.
AAAAAAGAAAAAGAAAGTGCCACTTATTTACAATAAGAAGTAGTTCTCAGAGCTTGACATATCCACTTGAATATTTATTTAATAAGCTACTGATATATTTGTTTAAAATTGCTGTTGATCAATAAGAAAAAAAAGTTGTATTTGATTTTCTGTTTTATGAACTGCAGCACCTTTGGACTTCCATAGAGAGGAGGCCAGTTTAACTGGACATGTGCTGATTCAGCAACTTTGGACACTCCATATGGTTGCTGACTAAAAATAGTCTCCTAACCCTTTACCTGCTTTCTTTCAAGCAGTAGGCAGAGGACAAACAACAGTTGACCTATACAGTGATGGGTATAGTTATATTTACTTGAGCAACCTTTTATTAAAAAAAAAAAAAAAACTTTTAGAAAGAGTTTTACTACACTGTGCTTTCTTTTACTTGAGTGATATTAGTGTCTCTTCTTACCTGAGTATAATTTTGGGGTGGTCTACCCAGGTCTGAAGCTGTCTGGTATCCTTTTGTTCTCTTCTCTCCAGGCGTGGCCCACCTACCTTTTAGACATAATTTGAATCTCAATTTATAGCAAGACATTTTTCTCTGAAGAACAGAGAGAAATTTGGGGGAAAAAAAAGGTGTGTGATGTTTAGATATGTGCAGTTTTTGTTATCCTTTTTGACCAAGCCTTTTATTTTTGTGAGCTCCAACCGGAAGTGTTTCTGTTGTTTTTTTTCTTTGTCTAACTTGACACGTTACACAGTGGATGCCCCAGTGTCAGGCACATGCACCGGGGTGGCGATCCGGGAGGCGAGCACCTGAGCTGGAGCGGCCGATAGCAGCACGCAACTTTCGGCTCTCGGGTGGCGGTTTGTGGATAAGGACGGAGGAGTGCAGATCATAAACGACATCCAAGGTAAAGTTGCGTTCACGTGTGTTTCAGCGAGTCGGGGATGCAGTGGAGGTGTTTTTGTTGTTGTTTGTTTTTGTAGAGCTACCATACCATATGGTGCTTTGTTGCAGCCAGACTAGATAAAGCATAGCCACGAGACGTGTTTCGACTTAATGATAACTTTTTTTACGGATTTAACTTGTAGAAAACCGGGGAAATTTGTAGTCGTTTAAAAGTTAGAAAGTGGGATAAGTTGCTCTCGTTAGAGCAGTTTCTTTAGATTTACCATTTAAAGCGGCTGCGGTGCGGCATGTTTGTTTTCATGCGGAAAGACTTGCCTTCTTTGTACTAAACTAACTGCAAACTAACTGCAAAAACCTTCCAACAGTTTGCTGCTCGTTGATGTGTAGGCGCATGCGTGGGCACGGGGTGTTTTGCTGAGTGTGTGTGCGCAGCAGCACGCTGCCCATCCGCCTCCTCCAGGATCTTGGAAGTGGTAATGCTGAGCTGGTCTCCAGAGATCCCATCAGCAGCCAGCCAGGGAGGAGCACTAGCATCCTGTTCCTCTGGGACGAAAGAGGGGGTGGGCTTCTGATGAATGGATGGTTCAGCCTCATTATGATGCAGAGGGATGAGGGGAGGAGAGAGTGGGTGAGATATGGATGGCTTATGACAAGGAGGGGATGCATAGATGGATGAATATGGCCGAGTTAAGGGAGATGGATGACAGTGGGTGTGTGTTTGTGTATACGTTTGAGTGGGAATGTCAGTGGGTGATGGATGAAATGCACACAGAGGTTAAGAGGATGTTTTGCCCTCAGCACACCACTCAGTGCCTACAGATGCTATAAGTTTATGTGGTGACTTCATGTGACAAATGGGACGGAGGGAGCGGCGGGTGACTGATAATGAGGGATACTGTGGAGGGAGCACGCCCTGGATGTGATTTACAGCCCAGTGATGATCTCTCAGAAAGGAAAGGCAGGAAGACAGATAGACATTTATTCCACCAGTCATTAACTTTGCCCGTCTCGAGATGGTCCAAAGTCGCAAAGTGGGCACTGCCAAACAAGACTTGTTACTCGCATCCAAAAAATGAAAAATAAGAAATACTTCTCAGAGAGCTCATGCTCTTCCTCAATGCACAGACTTTCAGATGTCCAGTGTTTCTTGGCAAATCTCTGTTTTTTGGTAATGGTCTGGAACTGCAGATATAAAAGTTTGCAATTCCAGTCATTTTTAGAGAAAATCAGCTTGTGACCGGGACAAGACAGTTTTCTTCTTTATAGGCTTTAACCGGTGAACTATTTGTTGGAAACTGAATACTCTGATGCCATTCTGATCAATAAGCACATTTTACGAAAGTTACTTCCAGGTGGCGCTGACCACAACTGACTTTATCTCTCCTCGTAAAGGGAGGGTATTATGTAAGATTGACTTTTTTGAGCTTTATATCATGTTATTGTTCAAGATTGCCTAAATGGAGCTGCAGTACCCAGCTGAGCTGAGCTGAGCTGAGCAGAGCACTTCCCTGCTCAGCTCCATCAGACTAGCAGCAGCAGCACTAGCAAACACCTGGTGGAACTGTGAGTCTGCTGAGCTCAGCGTACAAACTGCTTCTCGGTCTAAATCTAAGAGCAGCTGTTAACGTTAGAATGAGTTGTGGAGATGTGCTAAAGCGGAGTGTCGGTAAGAGTAGGAGCTTCTTAAAGAGACAGAGGCCAATTTCAAGGCATCAAATTGTAAAGTCAATTTTCTTTAAGTTTGATTTATGCAGCATTTTTTATATTAACTGAAAGTAGCATTGTTACTTGGTCATTCTATGAAATGGCACTATGTGCCTGGAAAATACATACTACCCCTTTAACTTACTAATGAGGTCTCAAAGAAGGTTGGCTTTAAATTTTTCTAAATATTGTTACTATTTTGTCATTGTGTTTTTAAAAATAAACTTTTTGGGCGTGTCACAAATTGAAATCAGTGTGTCTTTGACAGATAATATTTAAAATATATTTTGGACTGTGTGGTTCTTTCTCACTCATAGAAACAAGCTGTTACTAATGGATAAACCTAAATGGATAACCTCAAAAACTCTTCAGCTTTTGATCTGCTGACATGTGGCTCAGTGGAAAATGGTTTCTTTTTCAGTACTCCCATAGTCTTTGGGCTTCCTCTGACTTACTTTTCTCTCATTGACAATGGAAATGTGAGACTTTTAGCTTTTCTCCTAAATGTTATGTCATGTTTAGTATTTCTATATAGCAAAATAACTAGGCTATAATAGATAGGCTATCTTAAAAGGATCTTTTTCACTAACAGCCTGTCTCAGTTTGCTTCATTTGCTTTAGCTAAACCTGGAAAAATACCAAAGAACAGTTGGGTAGATATGAAACACCTTCTTACCACCAGCAAGGTGATTCTCAAATAGGAGATTGTCGAAACCTCAGCGCACAACATAATTCTTTCAAGACTTTTAAGGACATTTTTACAATTCTTGTCTTTTCTTTATGGAGCAAATCTGGATCTACATCCAGTTGTTGTTATTAATAAATATTATAAATGTTCATTTTGTAGATCTGTTCAGCTGTGTCTCACTCGAAAATTTTGCTCCAGCCATTTTGTCATCAACTCTGACTAGTTTCCTGAAGAAAAGCATCCTCACAGCATGATGCTGCCACCCCCAGGTTTTAATTTGGAGATGGTGTGAACATGCTGTTTTTCATATAGAAGAAAATGTTTCATTTTAGTTTCATTTGGCCAGAGCACATGTTTGCTGTGACAAACTGCAAATGAGATTTCTTGCAGCTTTAAAAAAAAAAAAAAAAAAAAAAGCTTTCTTCCTGGCACTGTTTAATAAAGGCCAAATTTGTGGAGCGTACGTCTCCTTTTGCCAGCAATCCTCAATCCACTTGAGTTGTTGATTGCTGGAGACCCTTTAGAGTGAGCATGGGTCTCTTTGTCCTTACACTTATTAATTCTCCTTTTATCTGACCGGTGAGTTCAGGTTCACAGCAACATCTTGGTAGATGTGGGGTTGAGCAGTGTCATTTTTTTTTGATTAAACAGAGCTCTGTGAAATGTTAGATGTTTTTTTTTTTGTTCATGATCTCAGAAGGGTAAGGAAATGTATATAATATAGATAATATCTTTAAATATCTGTTATTGGCTCTAAAGGTAATAGTAATTTTTAGTATCGATATTGGCTCAAATGTCTACATTGGTGCATTCCTAATACAAATGCCCTCTTCTCTTTTCAGATTTTTATTTTATATAAAAGCAAAAAACAACAACAACAAAAAAAAACTGTATTTTACTCTTACTTAACAAGTGCAATTTGTGTCGCTCTATTACATTCAATTCTGCCAAAACATGCCGAAATTTGTCTTTTATGTGACAAAAATTTCTAAAAAGGTAAAAAATGGGAACAAAGCTTTGCCACTTTCAGAGGAATTAATAAGGCGAGTAGCTGCCAGGTGCTGCCAATTAAAACCACTTGATTACCTGATCATCAGCAGGTTTGAGCCCCGCTAGGTAAGACATTTTGACAGCTTGTGGTGCAAAAACAAACGGTGTAGCAGCTGAAAATTTTTTCTCATTTCAGCCGTCTTGCAGAGAGTTGTGTAAGTGTTGATTAGGGCTTGTTTTGCAGCTGACGAGCCATGGAAACTTTACCAAGGTGACCATGAACATATCTGTACTCTGCTGCCAAATGTGGGATTGTCCTCATTTTGCTGTCGTTCAGCAGATGGCGCTAGACCGGGACCCCGGGGTCGGCCAAGAGCAGAGGGACGCGGCCGACCAGAACTTTGACTACATGTTCAAGATGCTGATCATCGGCAACAGCAGCGTGGGAAAGACCTCCTTCCTGTTTCGCTATGCAGACGACTCCTTCACCTCGGCGTTTGTGAGCACAGTGGGCATCGACTTTAAAGTCAAGACAATTTACAGGAACGACAAGAGGGTCAAGCTCCAGATCTGGGTGAGATGATGAAGTAAAGGCTCACCCTCTAAAAACTGCCATCGGTTATCAGCTGTCTGTGGTGTGTTAGAAGGAATAGTAGGACGACTCATTTTAACGTGCAAAAAAAAAAACAACTTCACATCCATTTTCCTACATTTTTAATTTCTTTCTCCTTTTCAATCCTTCATCTCCTTGTCGATCCCTTTATGCTATTTACAAAAGCAGGTGCAGAAGCTCTTGAGTAACTACAAAAAGAAACGACAAATAAATATTTCATTTATTCCTCTTCAGGTTTGAAGAGGATTTGATTCAAACTATTACAAATTAACTAAATGTTGAACACCAAAACCCGTTGTTTTATTTCAAGGGAAAGTGTGTTTTTTTTTTTTTTCTTCCCTGCAGAAATTAAAAAAACAAAAATTCAAATAGAGACTGAACACTGCTTTTTATTAGATGTTTTGTGAAAACATTTATTCAGCAGTGTTTCTAAAATGTCTCACCCAAGCAAAAACGCAGAATGCAACCCTAAAGTACATCAACTAAAACGCGTAGAAAGCTGATGCACTGACATTAGAGGTAAGAGTCAAAACTCAACAAAACAAGAATGCTGTTTCAAGATTTTGACATGCTAGAAACGGAAAACCAAACCAAAACCAACCAAAAAAAATTTTTTTTGGTTTTCCTGGGGAATGTTTCTCTTTTTTTTCCCTCCTGTTGCATTCACTTCAGTTTTAGTTCTGAGAAAAAGTGAACAACAACTCTATTTTAACAACAGTGTGTACGGATGAGTTTATATATAGGCAGCGTCACAAATTTTGTGGTCTAGTTTAAATTGTCAAAGCGGTATTGTTGTTTAACTTTCTTTTTTGGGGGGGGTAATTTCCATTTTTGTAAAGCTTTGTGAATGTTTTAGTCAATTTCTCTTAATGAACTATAATATAATAAGATATAAAAATACAGCATACAAGATAAGATGTTTTTTTCCTAGTCCTCCTGCTGCAAATCGTCATTAAAGATTTACATTCAAGGCAGAGGCGTTGTCACCTGCTGAGTGAGAGCACTTGCTGTAATGGAGGAGTTTCCTGTCATTTTAAAACAAAAATGATTATAGAGTTAATGTGACAAATTATATTTTATTAGAATTGGGCGCAACTAATGGTACTAAACACTTCAACTCTTCCCCAGAAAATGCAGATCTTTGTCAAAACTGAGTTTTCCAGCATGATCCCTAACAGAGACTGAAAGCTGAAAAGGGTAACAGAGCATATTTGCTTCTTCCTGTCTCTTTGCCGTTTCTCGTTTTCCTGCCCGAGTGAACTGTGGACATGCTGTGGAAAACAGTTTCTTTTTATTTAATAGCTTCTCAAATCTCAATGCTTCCTCTGAATTGCTTTTAAACACTGTACTAACACTGAAAATGGCTAACTAAAGCCTTCTTCACTCAGATACAAGCTCTGCACTGAAGAGTGTTGTAACTGCGCTCGGCATTGTGACACGGGTTGGCCCATGTGAAAGCGAGTCGCACAGCAGACCCGTACGGTGCCATCCTGGACCCCCTTCAGTTGTGCTTGCGACAAGCAGGTGCGACGTACCGGCGCGTCACTTTTGTCACCGCACTAGTAAATTGCCGCCTTTAAGGTTTGGGTTTAACCCCGCCTGGCCAGACAGAGTTTAATTAATTAACTCCCGAATAAGCCGGACAATATTACAGCTTACTGAGCCGCACCGACCCGGTAGCTTGGCAAATTAAAGCGCAACTGTGCCATTTTCTATCAGTTTGTACCTTTGATGGCAAGTGGGCATTGACAAGTTTGAGGCAGTGAGGGCATTTTGTAGTCTCGCAGCGAGTTTCTTTAATAACATAAAAGAAGAATGGCATTTTAATGACTATATTGGATTTGTTTGCATCATTTTGTGAAGAGACTTGTATCCTGCAGGTAGCAACTGGAAATATTAAACCAATATTTTATTCTCTGTCTAGAAATGCTTTTCAGGCCCAGCCAAACATTTCTCCATTTTTCTTCAGTTCTGTGTCTCTTTGTCTTTTCTGTAGGTAGGGGTAAACTACATCTTTGACAAATGAACATCAGGTGATGTGCTTGATTACTGCAGAATCATCATTTCTTTACATGCATAAAGTGGATCTCAAGCAATCCCCCTGTCTCCTAGTGTTAGATTAATTCTTCAATATTGTTGAGCTTTTATATGAATTGCCAAAAAACTGTTCCTGAAGTCTGGACTCTGAATTTATTTTTTGCAATTATGCTGCCCATTAAAACATTGCTGTCTACATTAGGAAGAGATTATTTTACATGTTTGCTGTATATTTTACCTTGTAAATGTGCATTTCATGTTCACATTAGGCTAAGCAATGAGCCTTGAAAGAACAGCTGCGGGTTGGATTCTCAGAAAGCGTTTTTGTTTTTCTTATTTATGACATAAAAATATCTTGTTTAAAAGACAACAAGATTGACAGTCTCCCTGTCAGCAAAACGGGGCACAAAAATCAGCCGTCTCTGTAGTGTCAAAACTGTAATTTACTTGAGCTAATTAATAGCACTTACCTGTGGGTGAGAAGTTTTTCTTTTTTTTTAATTCGTCAGTCTCCGCAGACGGAGTAGCAGAACAAGTAGAGCTTTCCATTGTTTGCTCTCTTATGTGTCGCTGCCTGTCATGAATTTAAAGTAATTTCTCGCGCTCCAGAGCTAATGACAGTTGATGTTTAACATTGTCCCCAGACGGCAGGCTTCATGAAAGATGCATGGGTTTGAGCTGCCGGAGCCCAATGTGCTTACTGCGCAGACTGACACCGGGGACAGATCTATTACTGAATGCTAGCGGAAGGCAAGGACTCCCGTCTGATAACGGCACTAAATCTTCTGTTCTGGGTGTTATACTTTCCTCTGACAAAAGGAAAGTTCAGCAGAAATAACACTTTTTGCAGCAGTGACGCAACACCAAATCAACAACCAAACTTTTATTTACCAGCTAACCGTTGTTTTCTGTGTCACTTTCATTGTACTTTTGTCCTAAAAATCAGAGGGAAGCGATTGTGTGATTGTTGGTATTTATTTAAATGAAATTCTCGATTCTTACCAAGAAACCCTGTGTTTGCAGGACACGGCGGGTCAGGAGCGCTACAGGACCATCACCACAGCGTACTACAGGGGAGCCATGGGATTCCTGCTCATGTATGACATCACGAGCCAGGAGTCCTTCTGTGCAGTTCAGGACTGGTAAGGACTTCTTTCTGCTATAGTTAGATTTTTATTTATTTATTTTTTTAATTGACAGGTAAAACCCCCATTTTAGCTGAATTTAGCGATGTAAAACAACTCAAGCCGGCAATGTTTCTAGCCAAAAGAAACAATACTAATACTCCATACTTTCACATGAGACCACAGCATTTTATTGCCGTCTGCCAGGTTTAATAAGCAAGCCTAAACTGATTATTATTTAGCTGGGACATTTTCTAAACAACTACAAAGCCAAAATGGCACAAAACAGCTTTAAACAGAATCGAGAAACCTTAACACATGTAGGGAGAAGAGGAGGTCAGGGGGAATGATGCCCAGGCCAGTCTGAACCACCATAGCTTTAGCATAGTAACATGAACATTGTTTGACTGCCGAAACAAAGACAAACCTAACAAAGAGCAGATGTTTAATATTTATTATTATACGGTTGTACCCCACAAATATAAAGGTTTTCAGTTGTTGTTGTTTTTTTTTTATTGTTTTTTAATAATTATTGTAATAATTTTCATAAAAAATAAAAAAAGAACTCTTGAAACAAACACCTGCTTGTTGTGACATTAATAACAACATGCTTATTGGTGCAGGTGCAAGGCTCCCAATAATGCCTGAACACCAGAGTTTATGTTCCATGCTAGACTGATAAATGATTACAGCTGCTCAGCTGCTGCTGTTTGGAAATGCTCCTGTTGTTTTTGGCGAGTGAAAAGCAGTTCGACAGGCAGCTATAATGCATACAAAATCTGGTTTGAAATGTTATTTCCAGATGAACAGATGGAAAAAGATGGAAACCTACAGTTTTTCTATAACTTTGTAAACCAATCAGCTGTAATTGAGTCTGCACAGATGTGCAGAAGTTCCCTGTATTTCCACCCTACCAAGGAAATTCAGCTCCACTGTCACTGATAACTCGCCTTATGCTAACTTATCTCAAAAGTCTTCTAATCTCATTAATTTGGAACCTAGGGTTGTTATCAATTGAAGACCAATAATAGTTAGTCTAAAGGTAAAACAGCAACTATTTTATTAACCCCCTGCCTCCTAAAAAAAAAAAAAAAAAAAAACTGTTAACTCACCCTCGTCGATGTCAAAAAGTGCCAAAAATAGCAATAGAAATTTATTGTACGCAAATTGGTGTGATTAAATAGAGCTAAAAATCACAACATGTCTCGTTGCGTTCTGAGTTACCGGCAGCTTAGGTTGTTAGATTTTTAAACTTTTACTTCAGCCGCCAATTCTGTTGGCCACTTGTAATTGTCCAAAGATATTTTTAAGGAAATTAATTAAATGTTTCAAAATAAACACAAATGAACCTAAAATGTTAGCATTTGCCTATTAAAATCCGGTCAGGGGGTAGGGTTACAATTACTCATTTTATGTTCGGTTTATAACGAGTCATCTTGAGATGTCAGGATTTGGGTATGGAAAATAAATAAATTGGCAACACCCAAATATGTTTTACAGATGTGTAAAAATAAGATATTTGATTTTAAATGGACAAAGCAAACAAAACAAAGGATGTGTTGGAAAGCACTCATTCCCACTGTTAAATACAGTAGAGGTTCTGTGATGCTGTGGGACCGTTTTTCTTCCAAAGCCACTGGAAACCTGCTGCAGATCATGACATTGCAAACTCTTTAAAATACCAGCAGATTAAAATAAAAAAACAAACTGATTGACATTTCCAGAACACTGAAAATGTTTTGACAGACACAAAACAATGTGTCGTTTTCATTGCCTAAATCTTTTTGAGAAATACTACGGGCATAGAGGAAGGGTCAAAGATCAATTTCTCTGCATGCTCCAACCTTGTAAAATGCTATAAAAGACTATGATAATTTCTTAGTAACAGTACTTTGTATTAACATCACGGGTACCGACAATGGTGACACTGGTGACTTTAAGTGAATTAACAAATTTATTTTCAGACTTTTTTTATACATAAATGCCAATATATGTCTGTAGTAACTTTTCCTTCTAGCTGGTGTTAAATTAATTTTAAGGTAGGTGAAGCAGACATCAGTGCAAGTGTTATTAAATTGGGCCTTACGTCCTAAATAAATGATTAGCGACCCTTAGTTACTCTGTTCATTGCCAAATTTAAATGGTTCTCAAATAAAACCACATTGTCTCATTGTTTGAAATCAGCTTTTCTTCAGTGTCCATGTTGGGTCAGCAGCAGAATAATTGTGAAAATGTTCTGGCTGTTTCCCAGGGCAACCCAGATCAAGACCTACTCCTGGGACAGCGCTCAGGTCGTGCTGGTGGGCAACAAGCTGGACTTGGAAGACGACAGACAAGTCCCCAAAGCAGATGCCCAAAGAGTGGCTACAGAGCTTGGTAATAACACACACACACACACACACAAGCAAACATGTGCGCGCACACACGTTGGATTTGTTTTGATCTAATCTTGCAGGAGCACTCGGATCACCCGTCTGTCGCTTGATGAGTTTTGATTCATCGCCCCATTATCTTTATTTGTCCACAGGTTTTCAGTTCTTCGAAGCCAGCGCCAAAGACAACATCAACGTGAAGCAGGTCTTCGACAAGCTGGTGGACCTTATCTGTGAGAAGATGAACGAGAGTGTCAACGGTCACACCAGCCAGCCAGTCAATCAGAAGGGGGACACCTTGAAGGATAAGCGTGACACGAGTCAGAGAGGCTGTGCTTGCTGATAGCCGATCGGCGCCAACAGGAGCGGTCCTCTCGACCGGTTTCACTTCACACACCTAAGCAGATGAACTTCACTGGATTTTTCTCCTCATCCTTGAGGCGGTTTGAGAGATCCCTCATAATTTCCTCAGACTGTTATCCAGTAAAGCCAAAGAGTTTCCTCTCTGCCTTTGTTCATAACATCCCTGCTTTAACAGTTTCCTGTAGGTGACAGCACCTGTTGCAGTTGAGGAAGCGAACCAGATCAGCATGGACTTACTTGTGTTGCGTTGCCCTCCTGTGGCCATTTTATGTAAATGCATCACTAAAAAGCCCTAACATTCCTGAAGGTTGAGGTCAAACTCGTGTATGGATGCCATTATAACAGTTGTGCTCGTTGTGTAAAAAGCATGTAACTCTTTGCTTTGAAAAGATGCCATTATCTGCCTCTATTTAACTTATTTTTGTCATGTGTGTTTAATAATTGCCATTTGTCGGGTTTCTAGCCTCTTACAGTTGACATTAAAAAAAATCTATCTGTGCATCATGTCTTAGTTTTACTTTTGTGAAGTACTTCCATACTTTTTGTCAACTTAACAGGAAAGCGGCTAAAATGATCCAAAATAGTTTGAAATTGGATCCCAAAACCACGGAAAAAATATGTTCTGAAGCGGTTACAGTTGTCTAAGAAGACCTTGTAGAGAAATCATGCAACATTTTCTGATCTGATGCTGTACATTAAGAATAAATAAAATTACTAAATTAGTGAAAACGGGTGTAAAACTCTGGTCGACAGCACAACTCGTAAATGATTAATGCTGTGGTGAACAACGCTGTGAAAACAAGAGTGTTCAAAAAGAAAAGACGGTGAAGGAGCCTGACTACTTCATAGAAACAACCAGTTTTTTAACAACCAATGGCAAAAACCCAAACGCCTCTGAACTTTAGTCTTGTCTTTGGACCGATCTAGATCAGCTGGTCTGCTGACGTTGGAGACCTTGAAGCACATCTAAAAACAAATCAAAAGATTTTAAAATTAGCTTCGTAGTACGCAGGAAGCTAGTACAGAGCAGGACAGAAGGGACGGGTGACTGATTTGCCTTTTGGACAAGATGAAGACAAGAGAGGAAATCCTTTCTGTCACCAAAATACAATGTGTGAATAAAAGCATAAATCATGTTTTCAAAATTTTGTCTGTTTATTTTGGCAATTGAGATTTTTTTTTTTTTTCTTTTTTAGATTTGAGTTTTGTGCCAAATTTAAAGTCACCATTTAATTTCACTTCCAGATTAGTGACAGTGAGACTTAAAGGATTTCTTCCAAAATCAATCTGTATTTATCTCTATCCATCTTTTCTTTACGTCTAGTCAGACTCCCTGCCCCAGCTTAAGAAAAGCATCATGGTGTGTTCAAGGAGATTTACAGTGTTAGATTTCCACCACGCAGCATGAGGTTCAATACTGGCCTCATCTGAGCAGAGCTCCTTCTTCCACGTATTTGCTGTGTCCTCTACATGTCTTGTGACAAACTGTGAACACTATCCCTTCTGACTTTCTCTCAACAATGGCTTTCATCAACATGTTCTTCTTTAAAGGCCATGTGTGTTAAATACAGGTTTGTATTTGTTTGAACAATACTCCACTAGATGCTCAAAGCTTGGGCCAATGTTTTATAACATAACTTTGCTCTGAACGTCTCCAGAACTTTGTGTCCCATGGTCTTCATGAGCAATCCTCTGAGGCCTTCACAGAACAGCCACGTTTATACGGGGATGAAATTATCGACAGTCAGACTCCGTTCAGGTGATTTCTGAAGACAGTGGATTTCTCTAGATTTCTTTTAGAGCTACCAGAGCAAATGGGACTGGATATGAACGTATACGTCACACTTTTCAGATTTTTATTTGTGATAGATTTTCCTTCGACTTCACAATTGTATATTGTCTTATTTGTTTTAGTTTGAGGCGTTTTTTACCAACACTAAACGTGTTCGGTCAAATAGTCGTAAGCGTTATACTTCTGTGAGATGTCTCTGTCTCATTTCTCCACCTTGTTCGCTGCTCTGGTTGCAGTTTCATTTATCATTTATCTTGGCATGAAATAAAACAATCAAGCTCTTCATTTATTACAAAATGTTTCCATGACGTATTCACATCACTAATTAACCTCTGATACAAGTTGTCAAGTCATATGACTTTTTCCTAAAGGCTCTCTACTTTTCATTCATTGGAGTTTTAATTCAAAATCAAATTGTCTTAAATGTTAGAGTTGCTCAACATGCTGTTTGAAGTTAGTTTGATCATGAATTGTTTGGAAACGTTTGGAACATGAAAGCATATTGAGGATGGACTTTGGTCATCAGGAATATATCTTTGTCATCCTATCAGATTAAAAACATTTCCTGATGACATATAGGGCACGAACTCCAGCTTACGTGCGTCTGTGTGAACGATATAAGGACGGCCACAAGCCTCGCTGAGTACACACTCCTGAAGCATCAGACCTCAACGGACACACAGTCATCTCAGCGGTACAGGTATGATCTTATGCTTTATTGCACCTTTTGCCAAAATACTTATCAGGGCAGAACTTAGACAGATTTGACTTTAAAAAAAAAAAACAAAAGAAAAAAAGTACATATAGGTACATTTTTGTCTAAAAAGTCAAAGAAGTGACGAATTCTGCCAACATTTTAGCCGTAGCCAGTATTTTATCCCATAGTTTGATCATTTGATGCAAGATTGTGCTTTTCAGTCGCAGACGTTCTTTTTATTATTTTCTCTTTTTTTATGCCATTTAGTCCCAACCAACTGAAGATCCAAAGTCCAATGCTGTTCTCTTAAACAGAAAGCACAAGAAAAAAACAAAAATAAAACAAAAAACAAGTGAATTATCAAACTTTTACATTTTTCTTAAAAAGAAATGATAATATACAGCATGTACACTGGATAAAATTGTCCTCTTGTCTCCACTGAAGGCAGTCAGGCAAGCATTGGGTTTCCTGCTGTCACCTGAGTGTTTTATTGCCTGTTTTGATAAGGAAAGGCAGAAAAAAAAACTTCAATAACCATAAAACTGAGCTCAACCGGGAATAGGTAGAGGAATAAATTGGGCAATGATAGGTTCAAAGGTGAATGTGCGTTTTGTTTTTTTTTTGTTTTTTTTATGGTGCTTTTGTTCCAGGAAGATATCAAAGCGTTTTGTTTTTTTTTTTAGAACAGAGTGCCATTTGGACCCATAAACCCTTGGAAACAGTTAATTAGAGAAAGCTAATGTCAGTCATCAACTCTGAGAAATCATGGCAACGCTTTCTCCACTGAAGAGAACATGAGCCACCACCTTTATATGCTCCCATAAATTACACTGGCACACTAGGAAGTTATATAAGCAATATGTAGAATGTGTTTAGACATAAGGGGAAAGGCTGCAGGTAACTTTTACATGCTGTGGTAAATCCGGGCTTAACGTACACCATTTACAGTCAAGTGACTTAAAATAAAGCATTGATTATTCAGCTTAATGCTTAAACCGAAACTGTGCCCCATGCGAGAAAGAAAAACTTGCAATATTTAAAGAAGATTAGAACCTTCCTCTCTGTTTTTTTTTGTAGTTTGCCTGGGTTAATGTTTGACAGTGTAATCCTATTTGACGTTTTCTGTGTCAACCTGTGCCTCACCCTGTTCATTTCAAGTAAAAAAAAAAGTATCTGTTATGTTCATACTAATCTTTTTTTGTTTTTGTTTTCTTCTTTTCACCAGCCAAAATCAGCCAAGATGTGTTGCACAGGTTTCCTTAAAGTCATGATGTTCATCTTCAACGGTGGCATCTTTGTAAGTTGGGAAAAGAGAAAAAGCGTTACTTCTTTTCTGTGAAACTTCTTCTCTTGTGTAAACTGTAGCGGATGACACCACCCACTGTCAGCAACACTATTATACGGCATCATTTAACCATCATTTTCGTATTTCATCCTGTGGAAGATATTCATCGAAATCTGATCTGGTTGAGAAGTTAAAAATGTGCTTTTCCACAAAATTAGGTGGTATGCTGAAGAGAAAACATGACAAATCCTGCCATTAACTCTTTGATATGACAAAATCCTCAAACAAATACCACATTTGATAAGAATAATTATTGAGTAATAATTTTGAATAGTTTGATTTTCCCAGCATGTCCAGGAGGATGATCATCATTTACATGTTCTCTCACTGTTTGCTTGTTTCTGCTCCTCTAATGCTCTTGTTTCTCTTTGCTCGTTCAGTTGGCAGGTTTGGTCATTTTGGGAGTTGGTATATGGGTGACGGTGGACAGCGACTCTTTGCTGAATTTGGTGGAGAAAGTGGTCGATTTGCCAGATGAGGTCTTCAAGCTGAACTATGTAGGCTATATGCTGATCGGAGTGGGCGCTGTGCTTTTGATCATTGGCTTTCTGGGATGCTGCGGCGCCATCAACGAGAACAGGTGTATGCTGCTGACGGTGGGTAATCCTTACTATTGCCACACTTACATAGAATATAAATTTAACTGCTGCAAAGAAAAATATTTATAATATGTAAAACAATTCATTTTCACAATTTCTTTAAAACATATTATATTGTTTGCCCCCCTTTAGTTCTTCAGTCTTGTGCTGATCATCTTCATCGTCGAGGTTGCAGGGGGTATCGTGCTGTTCGTCTTCACCGATGAGGTAAGAGATTGTGGAACGTAATCCAGGACGTTCCTGATCTTACATTTTACAGATCAGATCTTTTTGTTTTAAAGCAAATAACAACAATGTGTTACTTTTGATTTTTCATTCTCAGGTTGATCAAATCTTCAACAATTTAGAGAATGATGTAATAACAGATATTCAAGCAAACTATGGAAAAGATCCAGGCATGACCGAACTCTGGAATATAACCATGGAGCAGGTACTGAATATACTTCTTTTATCAGCCATTTATTTATTGTAGTACAATATATTCCACTCAGGCAATGAAGGAGATGTGTAATTATATTTTTTTTATGTATCTTCAGTCTCGTTGCTGTGGTTACAAGAACTACACAGATTTTTATGGCTCCCCTTTTAACATCGGAGGTGAATACCCCCCACCATGCTGCCACTCTAGCACAGGACCATGCACTTCAGATTTAGCACGTATATCGGTATGAAACCAACTCATTTCTGTTTCAGCTTCTTATTCAAATACAAAGGAGATCTACCTCTCAGGTCTGTTCCTCATGTGAAACCCAATGTTTCCCTTTCAGAACGTTAAAGGCTGCTTTGTTAAGCTGGTGGAGCTGTTGGAGGAAAACTCTATTATCATTGCTGGTGTAGCTATTGGAATAGCTTCCCTTGAGGTAAATCAGTATTTAATTAGATTTTCTATTTTTCTTATTTTAAATGTACCGAGTAGAGATTCTTAAAAAATGTTTTAAATGCTACTGAATTTGATCAACCAATAATGAATTTTCTTTGTTTACAGATCGCTGCCATGGTGGTTTCTATGGTTCTCTACTGCAATGCTGGCAAAAAGTGAAAGTGATTCGCCCTGGGGATGATAAAAAAAGATAATGGAATTGGTTGCAATAAAAAAAAAATCACCTTTTATGTAAAAAGTTTTCCTGATATTTAATTCAAGCAGGTTGATTCAAACATGAACAGATGACACTCTTTTTGCAGTGTTATCACTCTTTACAAGCACTAAAATATGGAAGGAATACTAATATGTTGTGCATTTTTAAAACCTTTGGTTTATATTTATAATGCGACTTATTTAAAGTTCTAGGAAGTCTTTACCTCCACTGACGTTGTTTGTGCTGATGTATTCCACATTGAGATGTAATGATGCACACGGAGGTGACTTATGCTGAGCTTTTATGTCTGCTTTATGTTACTCACATTTATGGCAATAATAGAATGCATTTATTTTGTATTTTTTAATTGTGTAGGGACGGCGAATGAAACTTTGTCTTGTTTGAGAAATGTGATTTATTTTGTCTTTGTAACATGTTTGTGCAGTTTTGTGCAATAAACATAAAGAACAGAACACATACGTTGAGAAAGGTGTGATTTCTGAGGTTGTTAGTAAGATATCTTCCAACTGCTGCACATGTCTGATTTTGCACATAATTTTGCAGATAAAAGGCCGACCTCTTGCTGAAGTTTCACATTAATCCACTTGCTACCAGTATGATTTTTATATTCAAGATTTTAGGATTTTAGTGAGACACTTGGACCATTCTTTTTGACTCTAGAACCATGTTTGAATTTATTGTGGATCTTCTCAAATCCACACCTGGTTAAAATTATACAGATAGGTTACCATACATTTCCACCAGTATTCGGCAAATTATTTATTATGGACTTCTACCTTAATAACTGTGTAGTTCCAGTTCACGTATCAAGACCCAGTTCTAAATTCAGTTCACCCAGGTTAAGAGTTATTTTGTCTGAACTAATTTCCCAGCTCCAATACGATGGAGTTCTCCTCCAGGAGTTAGATAATCCATCTGTAAAGCTTTCTTGCTTATGCTTAATCAAAAACTATCTAAGAAGGGTTTATGTGAAGGGCGTTTTAGAAGCTTAATATCAGCCTGCTTTTTCTATGCTGAAATTTTTGGAAGGAAAAGAAATTGGCCAGGATGTGTGAAAGCAGCTGTGAGATGATGGGACTCTGGTGTCACTGTTCACCCTGAACTGAGTTTAGCATCAACATGGGATGAAGAGATGTCAGCTGAAAAGCGTCTGCTCCAAAAACATTTTCCAAAATATATGAAACTTGCAGATTTCCAAAAGGGCATGGCAAAGACTGAGCTCAAGACCGAGCCTTTAGGCCTCAGTATTATGAAAGTTTTGGCAGATTTAACATGAGGAGGACGTCACGTTAAATCTCTCATGTTCTCCTGGACGTTCCATTTTTACAAAAAAGGAAGACAAGGTCAAATTAGTGCAAATGTGCATAGTATTGATCTGGACACTGTTAAGTGTTCATCAGAGAAGCAGCCTGGGGGAGGAAACTGTCTCTGTGGCAGCTGTTTTTATGCAAATAGCACTCTGCAACACCGGCCTGAAGGTAAACGACAAAGCAGTTTGTATCCAGGATGTGAGGAGTCTCAAGAGATGCTAGCTGCTCTTTCCCTGACCCCAGACCTGTACATGTCCTGGATTAAAGGATGGTCAGCCCTGATGATTTTCTCTGCAGACCTAATTGTGTGTTGCAGTCTGGTCCGGTCCTGTTTTGCAAACGAGCCAAACCTCACAGTGACAGAGAAACACAGGACAGACAGAATAGTGGCATTGTAGAAGGCGATCAGCAGCACATGTGGCGGGTTGTGCTGCTTCTTGACGTGTGTCGGGAAGTAAAGTCTCAACTGGGCCTTTGTTCCAAACTGTGGTGGGGGAACCATCTCAAGATGTGGTTTTAAAACTATTAAAGTTGCTACAAGTACAGCCATCACTCTGAAAATCATATCTTCATTTGTTTCTTTAAATGTACAAATTTAGACACCATGCATGCTACTTATCAGTGGATGTAAACTTCTGCTCAGCACAATAATTACTGAAGAAAATACCTGGAATCCTTTTACCAAAACATCAATCCTGTTTCTCTGATATTAGATTATCTCATGCACAATGCATACCATGTTTACTGTACCATAATCAGTGTACTAAAACTTGAAACTGATGTGGAAAGACTTACAGTTTTCCACAGTACAAAATAATGATGCCAGACACTCAACACACTGAGGTCAGGGAAGCAAAGTGCACTTTGAGATGAAAGCTCGGACGTTGTGTAGATTAGATTGTTGATGAGATTTCCAACTCCTCCTATCTTTAGGACTACAGTTAACCACATTGTGACACAGGTCAGCTCTTTCCACATGGTCTATAAATAACAAATAAACACAGTAAAATGACTAAGCAGAAATGGAGGAGCACATTCCATCAATACTTTGTTGAGGTGTTACCATGTTTTTATTTTTTCTGTGCGATTGTATTTCATACATTTATGTTGAACTGACTAAAGGTTTTATTCTTGGATTATGTTACATGTATCTGGATGGAGCCTCTTCTTGCAGTGTTATGCTAATTTGTCAAATGCAAGTTAAAGAGATTGTTATGTTATTATTATTGTTGTTGTTGTCATGCATGCATTATTTCAAAATTAAGCAGACAAGCTTTTATAGTCTGCTGTCGACTTGCTATTCCGCTTGAATTTTTCATTTTTGCAGACCTGAAGCGTTAATATTAGTTTTTCTATATTTGATTGGATTCATTTAGAAATACCACTAAAATATTTCTGCACTTTTTCTGCCCCATATCATCACACTCCCACCTCTATGCACCATTTTTTGGTGATCTGACTGTGTGCTCGTTGAATCTGCCGTCAGCTTATTTTTTGTGTTTATTAAAATTAGATACTGTGTTTCAAGACCGGGGGGAAGGGGCGGAGTGACAAAACAAGTTCAAATCAACATAATGCAACTGACACCGCAAAGCAGTGTGTGTTTCTGCATCATTTTCTGCTCCTATTTTAATTAACCCTCTGAGCCCTGTGTGTTGGCATAGCTGCACATGTGGCAGCTGATTAGTGCACTCGGCGCGGCTCATGAGCTCGGGCCCTGGCATTAGACGATATGAACCAACAGCTGTTTAATTGCACGGGGAACGAAAAGGTGCATTTGATCAATATGGTCTCGCCAAATGGTCAGAAGTGTGTTCTAATTCACTTTATGCCGTGTGAGGTTAATTACTTTTAATACATTACCATTTACATTAGACACGGCTGATTACGTCGTACAGCATGCGCTGGCATTCGAGTGTGTTTTACTAGAGTCTGGTCAGTGGCGCTCCAAAAAGTCGCAGGCGGGGTTGTCACATGTTGAGCTGCTGATACCGGATCTTTCCACTCAAACAAATGCTATCTGGAGGGAGAGGTTGTAAATCAGAAAATAAATCCATCATGTGATGATCTCATCCTCCTTTTGCTCCTACCAGGCTTCAACTCTTCGCTTTTCAGGTACGCATGCAGGAACGGCACAGGCTGCATCAAGGGAGGTACAGAGAGCTGATCCTGGTCACACTGAGACTTCTGAAGCAAAGTTATCCATTAACCGTATCCAACTAGTTTGAAATCAGCTAGCAGATAGTGACGTATTTTCCTGTAAACTGTGGTGTCATATAGCAGGCTGTATCTCACATAGGACATAATAAGGAAGACTTTTATATCCTGTTTATTAATATTCTGACAAAGGTGGCTGTCTGAGTTAACTTTAATGTTTCTCTAAAAGTTAAACTTTTATGTGTCACTTTCTTCACACACTCAGGCCTATTATTATTATTATTTTTGCCCCGAGCAGCTTTCTCTTCACAGTTAACACCTTGGTCCTTTTTATATGGCTTTATTGACTGCTTTCCCTTACAGGAAGTTGTGCAGAATAAACTCGGTACACCTAAAAGAAAGAAAGGCTTTGTCAAACTTTGCCACCTTGTTATCGAACTGACCTTACTCTTTACTCCTTCAATGTTTCACTGGTGGAAATATGGTATGATTTACCACTGCTCTCTCTAAACCTATGCAGGAACAGACACTGTTTTATTGGATTTGGATTTTATAGTGGGTTTTTCATCATTTTTATTACAATCATTTCTCCCTCTCTTTTTTTTTAATTCTTTGTAACAGAGAAAAACTATTAGAAAGCCACTAAAAGTGATACTTCTGGCCATCAGCAGTGGAAAGGAAAGGAAATAGTTTGTAAACAGTGCCCTCTTGTGGTTGAAACATCTTTCATCAAATGTGGTAGATTATCATATTGGGCACACAAATAAAGTGGATATAAAATAGTGTACCATCACTTGGTAGAAAGTTAGGTTTTTTCTTGTCTTGTACATGAGAACGTCAAACACTCCTTTCCTTATAAAACTGTCAGCTAATCAGCCAGCGTGTGATCACGTCACGGACGACGGGGCACAGTGAGGCCTAATGGCAGGCGGAGAGGCTCAGAAGCGACCATTGGGAATAAACGAACAGGACACGGCTTGTTTGCACAGGGAACATAAACTCATCATGGCTTCACAAACAAAGTTAACAGGAGCCTCTGCCAGAGGAGCCGAATTGTTCAACGGCAACGACCCGGCACCAACAGTTTTAAGCTTCCACTTTTAAAATAGTTTTTTTTTTTTTTTTTTTTTTACCATTTGGTGATTGGGGAATGATCAATTTATTCAACATATGACACGATCTTTGCTTTCTTCTGCAGACAAATGTTTTACATTATTTCGTTGTTTTTTTTTTTAATTAAACACATAAAAATACAATGAAATAGCTAAAATTGTTTCGTCTTAAAAGGGTTTGATTTCTTTAGAAAATAAATGAAGATGAAAATAAATTAGCACAGTAAAACCAACAGGTTTCCTGTTTTTTTCCCCCCACATCCTTAGAGAATTGCAGTAGATCTCAAAAGCATTCTATGATAGAGAATTGTTTAGGAAACTTTTTTCAATTTGGTCTAGCTTGCAGCTTTAAGAGCATCAGCGAGCTATCACTGCTCAAATTTATTAACATGGTACAAAAAAAAAAAACAGTTCCACAGCATTTTATTCAAACTTTGGCAGCATGAAGTGGAAAAACATATGGAGACAATCTGAAGTGAACATGTCCCCAAAACCAAAGAAAAAATAAGACAAATTTGGGATTTTTATGAGGGGAATGAAATTATAACCTGCTCCAAATGCTGGACAGTCAAAAGAGAATTCATATTTTTAAAAACAAGGAGTCCCAGCACACATCAAGAGCAACGGCAGAGTGGCTTCATCTGAAGAAAATAAATTACAGTTCTGGAACGGACGATACATCCAGAATTAAGTGCGACAGGAAATCTTTAAGACTTACAGATTTGTTTGCTTGTTTTCATACACCTAATCTAATAATATGAATTTCATTACATCATAAAAAAAACACCCTGATGTTTTAACTGGACCATGTACATCTTTTAATCTCTCACCATGTCTGGAAGCCTGGCAGCAAAAATTGGAACTTTTACTGGAAAAATCTTAACCTTACCTCCATCTAGTAGAACTTAAGATTGAAGCTGGCCTGTCTGCTGTCAGGTTTGATCCTGTGCATGAAAGGTTTTACTCTGCGTGTGCTTTTGTTGAACTTTCTGGGTTAACTTGGTTTCAGTGGCTAAAACAAACCGAAGCCACACTTACAACCTAATAAAAGTCTAGAGTCGGTCCAGACGTTATCATTTCTCAAATCTCACACATCTGAATCCCCGTTCAGATGTTTTTATGATTGCTGGGGTTTTTTTTAACACTTATCTTGAAACAGAGGCCCTCTCTGTGTGGTAACCATGGCCCGGGGCTGTAAGCTTGGTGCGATGTCTGGTCCGGTGTGGGAATTGCGACACCTTCCTTGCGTTGTAAAGCAGGTGAGAACTGGCGGCCGCCTACATAAGAAGACTCCCTCCACCACAATTACAAAGCGCTGACAGCAAGGTTGCCGTTTGGAACCTTGGACCATCATCCTGGTTTTCTCTACTGAGATTTTGTCTTTGTGTTAAAATCTGCTGTACTTCTACAGCTGATTCAACTGTGTCTCCGCTCAAAAATGATGTCTTTTTTTCAGATTATGGCTTTCCTCATCAGCCTGGTCATTCTGCCCGCCTCGGCGGCCTCAGCTTTTATTTTTCCCTATAATTCTCTTCTGAGAGAGTCCAGAGGTGAAGCTGAATCGTCGGGTGGTGGAGCTGGCCAAGCGGAGCAGGGAACGGTCAAGGTTGTCCAGCTGGACCCTCGTAACCTGGTCAGTTCGGCGTTCTTCAGGAGAGGACTCGCTCAGAGGGGAGCTCCTTCCCACACCTCCAGACTGTCCTTCCCTGCCTTTCTGTCTCGCGGCCGTCCAGGTCCTGCCCAAGCCCCCAAGGACCCTGTAAGTCCACTGCGCCACCTGCGCCCTCAACGACCCGCAGAGGCAGATCTGAAGAAGAAACAGGGACTGCAGATGTGGCAGAAGGTCATGGATAAAGGAGGGAAGGTGTCACTGCCTGTTAACCTGAAGGATACTAAGCAAACATGCACTGCAGTGCCGTTTACTCAGGTAAGAAAGTTTCCTTTTAATGACTTAGAAATATCTTCAAAAAGTTTATTTCAGTTATTCAACAGAGTGAAACTCAGACACACATCGACTCACACCCTTATTTGGATGATTCTGGTTTACAGCAAACAAGTTCCTCAAAAAAGTTGAATGATGTAAAACACCAATAAAATCATTTTATCATTAAAAAAAAGTCATTTATGTCAATCTACATGGGGATGGATGCTTACATAAACACAAGTTTCCCCCCGGCAGAAAGTTAATACACAAGAAGCTTAAAGCACAAAATTCACAGCTGAGTATGTTGGATGTTAAAAAGCAAAACAGCATTCATTTAGGGTTTTTTTTTTCTCAGAGTTTACATCAACAACATTTTTTTTTTCAGATGAAAACTGGATAAAAAAAAAAAAAAAAAAAAAACAGTCTTCCAAAATTGAAACAAACACTCCCGCTCCCCGCTGCTCCCCAAACTCTTAGCACTTAATTGAGCAAGTAGTCAAAATATTCCAAGGAGAGATGGGACATTCCTTCCTGAAGCAGAAATTTGCATCACATAAACAGATGCAATAACTTGCCTGTATGTGTTGAGTAACAATTGTCAATCCTTCAGGGTAAGTACATTTTATGTTTATTTAAAGGGAACAGAAATATGATGTGTAATGTACCCTACAGACAACACAATTATGTAATTGTTATATACTTTCAAAATATCATAATAATACAGCGTATAGTTTTATACGCCAAAGTGACAGATATTTACAAGTACATGAATCTTCAAACATATCTTGGATTATTCTGCTGAATAAGTTGATTAATAATTACGTCAAAATTCTATAGTATATACTGAGAACTAAAGTGAAATAAAAACTATAATTTTTCAGTATAACTTTCTAAATAAAAGAAGCAATTTTGCTCTATATTTTCTTCTAAAATAAAAGTAAAGCACTGGCATTAATTAAAGCACACATTTAATTAATGTGTGCTTTAATTAAAAAGCACACATTAATTAATTAATTAATTAATGTCGGTAGAGCTAAATATGTTGAATTGCTTCCTTTGTGCCACTGATAAATTATTATTATAAATTATTATCAATAACTATCAATAATATGAAACACAGCATCTTGGAGCAATACAAATTAAACAGCACAGTCCGTTGAAATTATCTGGAGATTTGCAAAAGCAGCTCCTGCCGCTTTGTTTTGAAGCGAGCCCCTGCAAAATCACAGCTTTTCATGTGATCTGTTACACATTCTTCAGAGCACATCACAATTTATCACGGTCCTCACGATCTGGGAGGTTCATTTAAGCTGCAAGACATCCGCTGCACTTCGTGTGCTGTTCCTGCCTGCTGCTGGGGCTGCCAGTTTTCTGCTCGCTTTTCTTCAATCCCGCCACTGTCCCCAGCATCCCCTCGAGCTCAGAGGTCAGTGACCCTCTCAGCGTCCACTGACATGTCGAAGACGAATTCAGAGGGTGAAGATGAGCTCATCGCTTCATAGTACGTTGAGCAGCATGGCAACAGGACGATGAGATCAGAACTTATGCTACTGGCTAGTTAAGAAGTATTTCACATTTACAGCTGTGTTGTTTGACTGAAATACTGAGGTTCACGGTTTAGATCAAAACACAAACTTTTTGATGACACTCAAAATTTTTGAGAAGAACTTGAATGTAAAAACTAAAACTACAAATGTTTATTTAAGGAGCTAAAATTACTTAAAGAAGAGTCAACTTTTTGTTATGTGTGTTTACTCATAAGGCTGCCGCTTTGTTTATCCCAAACTCAGCCCTCTCTGTCTTCCTCCCAGCATGTGACGGCAGATGGATGCCAAACAGTGACAGTGTACAACAAGCTGTGCTTCGGCCAGTGCAGCTCGCTCTTTGTCCCGTCCGAGGGGGAGTTTGCCGATCCGAGTCCCGGGACGGGGGCCTTCCACCGTCGGGCCCCCTGCTCCCGCTGTGCCCCTTTCAAAGCTCAGACAGTCGCTGTGCCTCTGCGCTGTGGAGCCCAGGTCTGGGAGAAGAGAGTGATGGTGGTGGAGGAGTGCAAGTGTGAGACGGGCCGGGAGGAGAGGAGCGCCGAGGCTGCCGCTTACACCCACCTGTAACAGTCCCAGCTGCCAAAAGGACAAAACATTGGCATCCATGTCTGCAGTCAGATCAGCGTGAGATTGCTGCTAAAAATGGGGGGCAATTATTTTTCATCACATGTGCATTAAGTCCTCTCACATTTGTATGCAACTGTGTGTTCTGCTTTAGATTTGAACAAGTCTGAATGTGTCATTCAGAGTAAACTACTCTGGTGGAGTGTCCCACCGATGACTGTTGACAAATGACCTACTTTGGTCATGCCGGATTTTTTTTTTTTATGTGATGTTCTTATGTTATAACAACCCAGAGTAAAAACAACTTGGTTGCAAAGATATATAATTTATTTAAGATGCCATTTTTATACACGGAAAGCAACAAGAACTTTAAAAAAAGTTTATGATTTTATTGAGGCTCTAGATAGCAAACGACATTATGCAGCTATTTCCATCATTATAGTATGTTGTATTTTTTTGCTTTGGATGTTGTGTGCTGACCATTCAAACCACTGTCAGATATATATATTTTTTATTTGTTAAAGTTTTCATAGGCATTTTGATTGTCTCAACTGTTGCACATGTCATTTGACTCCTCTTACAGTTTAGTTTTTTTGTGACATTTAATAATGTATGAAATGTATTGTTGCTTTGACCTGTTGTCATTTTGGCCAGGACACCTGTGTAAATGAGACACTAGTTCTTATCGGGTCTTTCTTACCTAAATAATGTATTACCAAAAAAATACATATATAAAACATCTCAATTACACATACGGAGAAATGAGAGAACAATGGGAGACGATGTTGTCATCTGAAATTATTCCAGGTTGTATTCGTAATCATACGACTTTGTCTAATTATTGTGATCAATCACACTCGTAATAGTTAGTAATGTCAGCTTATTGTTATATCAACAACTTTTACATTGTAAATTTATGCACATTACAGACAGCTATCTCAAACATACGCATTATTTAAAAACCATCTGAGGAAATCCCCTGAGCAGCTAACCAAGAGCTACTAATCTGATTGGAGGGGAGCGATTCTGTCTTTTTTCGAGACAGATCGATGCACCGTCTGTCCCACTTGTGCCATCTAGTGGTGCAATTGTGCTACTGCATGACATTGCTCCAAAAAGTTCAAAACAGGTTCACGTCCTAAACTAAAATCACAAATAAACCAAACAAGTGTGACCACACTGTGTCGGGGTCACATTGTTGATTCCCTCTACTGGATTTGGGGTACATCCAGAGTGCCAGAGTAAATCAAGATCTTTAAATAGATTTTTGATCATTTTTATGAGTAAAAATGAAGCTAAAAACAGAAGAAATTAAGCACAAAAGTACTTTGGCTAATCCAAATGTTACTTTATTTTAATCATAATCAATTAACTATACTTAACCCCGTTAGAAGATAGAATTATGAATTATTTGGACATTCCTTGCCTTCTTAAATATGTTTTCTGTAAGTTATCACAATATTTCTTCATAATTTTGCTGGATTCCTTATTTTTG
>NW_015112620.1:507965-508295 GCF_001443285.1 Poecilia latipinna | reverse complement strand
ATATATATATATATATATATATATTTATAATTCTTTTAGCTGAAGCTGAGCCTGAGTCCTAGTTTAAATCTGATGGATAATCTGTGGAAGGAGCAAAGGATTAGGGTGACAGACTTGAGGTCCATCACTTACTGGTCAAATACCAGAAGGTATATTGTAAAGGTTTAATTGCGTTTGGTGGAAATAAAGGCTTTCCCAGAGATTTTAACAAATTACATAAAACATATTAAACATGATATATATATATATATATATATATATATATATATATATATATATATATATATATATATATATATATATATATATATATATATTTTTTATAAATTT
>NW_015112620.1:480923-505222 GCF_001443285.1 Poecilia latipinna | reverse complement strand
ATATATATATATATATATATATATATATATATATATATATATATATATATATATATATATATATATATATATATATATATATTTGGTTTAAAAATGTTACTTGTGTTATTATCTTTTAATGCCTGTCTCATCTTAAAACACAAACAACCTACTTGGTTGAAAGAAAATAAATTTAAACCAACATCGTCAAGGAGAGGGAATAAACTCAGTCTTGACTGGACCGGTAACCAGTCCACGTCTATTTCACACTGCACTATAAAAGTGTGTTTAGATTACTCTAAACTGAAATAATGTGATCTGTAATGATGTAATTAAAATGTCTTCTTCATCCACTTACCTCTTGCTTGGCCTTGCTAATTGGTTTCCTTCCACCGCTGTTAGGTTTACAAGTTCAATTTATTTTGCATGGGAGTGAAAACACAAAGAGTATTTGTTGTTTTTGTTCCCTCTACCCCCCGCCGCTTTACTCTCATATTCAAGCATTCAAGTGTTGGCTCCTATATTTTATTAAAAAGCCATGTTCCACCGACTTTTTTGCACACTGCACTTACATCTGAAAGCACCAGACTGGAGAGCAAATGAGCTATTGAGCATGGGTACTTAGCGGTAAGCAAACATAATTGTTTCAGCATGGACTCCTGAATTATGTATAGGCACCACCTATTCTCATGCTCGATGTCTTTTCAGAGTGGTTGTGGGAATTTGAACATCCTTCACCACAGATGCACTTGAGCAGGCACGCATGTGTGATTATATGTGCATGAGCTTTTTTTTTTTTTTTTTTTTTTTTTCAGTTAAGGCCCATAAAACCTATTATTCATTTATATCCTGGCACCTGGGTCTGGTAAAGTGAACTCATCCCACACATCCCAACATACATTCCCAGAGGAGCATAAAGAAGGAGGCTCTTTACGTTACCTTGGCACACTGTCAAAATGCCTGCTTTGGATGGCCATTTGCATTCACGTGGGTTTTCTGAGAAAGTGAAAGCGTTCAGTACGCTACAGGGGGCTCACATTGAGACCTGCAGATTCCATTAGCATGTGATTACCATCTCGGGTTGATGGCTATATTTTCCAAGATTGATGGGGCAAATATTTGCCCAGGTCTTAACGGTGAAGAATTAGAGGCCTCTTTTAATCAGGCACTTGTATGTCTTCTAAACATGCAGAGGGACGAGAGACTGAAGGGATTTTTTCCCCCCTCAGGCCAAATTTCTCACAGTGACAGGGCTGTGAGTAATATGTCCGTAACAGAGAACTGAATTAGCAATCCCCCTCTTGCGAACTTGTCTGCAACGATGACGCAAAGAAGACAATATTGGGTTGACTTCTGATGCGATCTTTATTATGTTTCTTCATTGTTGATTTTTTTTTCTTCTTGGGGGCGAAAAGGCAGTAATTGCCGGAGCACAGGAAGGAGGCTGGAGAGGATGGTTGCTGATTGAACAAACAAGGTGCACAAGAGAGTACGCCACTTAGCAAGACAGATGTTAGCCCCCTTCACATTGTGGGATCCGGCAGAGCGCTCCTGTGTCATTAAGGATGGCCTGGTTCCCATGGCGAGGGGAGAGGAAGGAGCAAAAGAAGGAGGGCCCGCTGCCAAGTTCAGCGCCTCGGGGATCAGATCAGCGTCACAGGGTGCTAAGTGGCCTAGTTAGCGCTTTAAGACGCACAATGAGCTGCCTGCTCTTTCACTGTGTGTGTGTAAGCCTTTTAACCGTCAGATGTGGAGATGGCTGAGAGATGCGTGGGTTGGGACCACTTGAATAAGATCACTTCCATCAAGGTGCATCGAGGGGTATAACATATTTTGGCTTAATATGTGAAAGTTTTGCTTTGATAAATGCTTTTTATGCATTCATGGGTGCAAACTAAAATGACGTGGTTCATCACAGCAGGACATCTTGGTTCTAAAGACGCCCTACAACTTGCCGCCTGTTCATCTGTGTTAAGATCTATGATTCAGTTGTCTAAACACGTCTAAGCTAACCAACCAGCTGAGCGATGTTTGAAGTGTAAGGCCCTCTATCCTTTCCTCAGCTCCCTGGAGCTCAGACAGAGTTATGATACTGTGGACCAGACTGGACTGCAGGTCTTACATCAGCCTTGGAGAGCAAACAGGATGCTGCCAGGATGGATACTTGTAAGCATCACTAAAAAGAAACTGTCAAATCACAAGCAAGACACCGTGTTCTCACCTAAATCCCACCAGGACAGGTCTTCTGCTGTAGGTGTCAGGCTCATGGTGTGGGGTTGTCTGTTCCATGGCTAACATCTACCTCCCCTCTGATTTGGTGGTACATACTCGCTGTGCAGTGTTAGCCTGGACCAGCTGGTCAGAGTTGGCTCTGCTAGAGATGGTGCCCCGGGGCTAAGCCTGCCAGCCTACTGCCATTCTGCCTGGCTGCCAGCCCACCTGCCAGGCTGTCTGCTGGGTGCTGGGGGAACAAAGATAGGTATAGCACTATCTACATCAAAGTTTCTCACTGGGTAAAAACCCTGCAGTTAGCATCACAATGCTGTCACTAGAGGTTTAACGAAAAATGACCAAATATGTAGTCTACAATACTTTTTGCATTCGTATTAGTTGAATGTTTGATGATGTGTCACTACCAGCTTGACTAAACCAAAACTGAAGGCAGTAGATACACAATAAGTATTATGCGTATGTATGCAGGAACCCATCAGAGTCAGTGCACTAGCAAGGAGATCCTATGAGTCAATTTTATTTCCTAGTTCATTCAGCAGATTGATACAGTTTAATTTTATTCATTCTGAAAAAATACAAGAGACAGAAAACAGAATTCTATTAAAAATAATTTAGATTGGAATCAACAAGGACTGGTGAACAGAAAAAAAATTAGAGCGGTAAAACTGACAGCATAAGAGATGCAATAATTAATGGGCATAATTGCCCATTCACAGATTGTGTGTTCAAAGTGAAATCTAATGTTGAGTTGAAAATGTTTCCCTTCAGTGAAAGCTTCTGTCTCCAAGTAACAGAACATGAAGAACATGCAGATATGTGCTCAAACTGGTAAGAGAGACCTACACTGCATAGACTACAAGATCTCTGGGAATACAAACTTAATGACCACTACTGGTCATTAAGGATAACTTATAAGCCTGATAACACTATCCCTTTTTCAAAGTGACACTGTGACCACTGCCAAATTAATTTCAAAATAGCCTAAAGACTACAAAGACAATGTTTTTGACTGGCCGTTGCAAAGCCCTGGTTTTAGTCCCATAAAATACGAGGGCAGTCCCGAAAACTTGTGTGTGAGCAAGTCAGAAAAACAACCCTGATTCAGTTACACCAGTTTTGTTTGGTGGAATGGACCAAGACTGGAGCCAAGCCATGCAGTTTCAAAGGCAATTATATGCAATGCTAAGTACGTAAACTTTTGAATTTACACAAAGTTAAATGCTCTATTGAGGAAGCCCTTAACCCTCCTGTTGTCCTCGGGTCATTTTGACCCGAGGACAAAACATTCTCTCATCTTATTGTGCTGTTTAGCTAACAGAAATATTTTGGGTAACCCTGACCAACCGTAAATTGGGAAGGATGTGCATTTTTATATACCATATGTAAACATTTTTGTTTGAGCTGTTAATACATGCTTATTTGCACATCTTTGTATCTGTTTGTGTTGTCCATGTGACTGCTAGTTGTGCTTGTAGCCTAAATATGGCAACATTAACGTTAAGTAGCAAGCTATAACTAAAATCTCTGCTGGGTGGTGATGATAATAGCCATGTCACTATGGCAGGTGCGGTCCTGCATGCCATGCAGGTGATGTCTCTCAAGCTCACTTAGCTAATGACTCCAATTAAAATAATTAAGAGCTGGCATGGTGAATCCTGCCCACTCTCCCTCTGCCAAGCAAACCATTCCCTGTCCTCTTCATCAGCACACAACAGCGCCCGGCTCATGCCACTGCTGAGCATGCATTCATCCATTCCTCTACGTTTCCTCACTCGCCTCCTCTTCATTTCTCTCTCGTGGGCAGCTCACCCTACTCGTTTTGCCACAACTGTCCTGTGCCGCTG
The DNA here is from genome assembly GCF_001443285.1 of Poecilia latipinna. NCBI lineage: Eukaryota > Metazoa > Chordata > Actinopteri > Cyprinodontiformes > Poeciliidae > Poecilia > Poecilia latipinna. The sequence goes on along the minus strand of NW_015112620.1, from coordinate 501,167 downwards.
CTCCTTCCGAGGCATCTAAAAGAAACATGAAGCCTGAAATCAGCTAAACGCTCCACTCGAGAAGCACTTAAGAGACTCTCGGCTCGACTTATTGTCACACAGACAGCTAGAGAAGGGAGAGAGTGAAGGCTGCGTCGGGCAGGAGGAAGAGGGAGGTTTGAATGGGAGAGGGGATACAAGCCAGGTCCTAACGAGGGGAGAGATAATTGTTTTGTTTTGTTAGGGGCCCTTCTTCAGTGTAGAGGGAGTTGAAATGACATGCCACACATGGTTTTTGGATGAAGTGGGCAGAGAGGGGATGAGGGGCACAGCCTTGATTGAAGGGGGGCAAAAATGTGGAGGAGGGGGTTAGTACATAGTGGAATCAGTCACACCAGCCCATAAAAAAAGGCACACTGCAAAACTGGATCTTCAAAGTGTTTTTTTTTTTTTTTTTTTTTTTACTGACAATCCACAAGCTCCCATGAAACCTTGATTATGACCATGCACATTGCTGCCTTGCGGTCACAGGACTTCCACAGGATTTCAATGTCAAAATGCACGGTCTACAAAATTCCAGCAGTGGGAAAGACTGTTCCGAGCCAAGTTGGAGACACAACTTTGGCTACCGGTCCTGGTTAGATTTATCAAAATTTATGAAAAGGCAAACATATGAATCTCTGGTGCCTTGGTGTTCTTTCAGCACTTGGAATCCCAGACTGACAGACGATGTGCCTGGATTTGTTGCTGGCGTGGCAGCACAGACACTTTTCCAGGATCTCATCATAATTTTGGGGGAGAAAAAGACTTTGATGTTAACCATGAGTTTTCCACTCTTTGTGGTCATGGTGTATGCATTCTGTCCTCAGGAGATCACCTTTCATCAGCATTTAGTTGTGGGAGATAGGTTAGGCATAACATTACGAACACTAGCATAACAGTGTGTCAGCATTTTTTTTTTTTTCTGCCAAAACATCCCTGACCTGTTGAGGCACAGACGTCAGGTGGACCCCTGGAGGTGTGCTGTGGATTATGGCACCAGAGGGTTAGCAGCGGATTCTTTAAGTTCTGTAAGTTTGAAAGTGTTGGTCAACAGGTAGATTAGTAGTCTTACAGTTAAGTTGTGGGTTCAATTTCAGCTTCATCCACTGCAACATTTGCCTCTGGGCAAGGCAGGGATACTCAAGTGGGTCACAAATTGTCACGTCACTGTTTGAATGTTCGCGAGTGGGTGGATGTATCACCAAGGTAGAAGTCCTCTGGATGTTTGAATTCTTTTTTTCAAGATGGCACTGATGGCCTTTATTTGCAGCAGGTCAGACAGGGAATGAGTAGAGAGAGAATCGGGTAAGACGTGCAGTGAAGGTCATCGAACCCCAATAATGGGATTCTGCCCTCCCAGATGTGGAAGAGGTGGAGGGGTCAAAAAAAAAAAAAATCTTACTACACAATTTAAAAATTGTATTATCAATGCCAGTTGTCCTTAGTACTGTGTGCCTAAATGTAATCTGAATTATTTGCACAATATTTCCACCAACAGACTTTCATTCAACATCAAATTTCTCCCAACAGACTCCTATCTGTTGGGATGCCTCAGAAGTGAAGCTAAATAGCCAATCATGTGGTTGGTAGGAAAAAGCAATAAACATTTGGTCAATCAGCATCACTGAATTTCATGTGTTTTGGGATGCCAGAAACATTGGCTAGAAACTTCATTTTGGGTTGTCATGGTGATAAAGTTGATGGTGATGACAGTGGAGGGGAGCTTAGACCAAATTCCCCACGTTGAATCACAATGCAGAGGATTTTCCTGATGACAACTAGCTTCTATTGCTCAAAACGCTTTATAAGTTTTATCTTCCATATTACTTTGCTCTTTTCCGGTGTTTATATTTCCTTTTCATCAGCTGCTATCATTTGGCCTTTGGCTGATTATCACTTCTGAACAGTGATAATCAGCCAAAGGTTAACGTTATGTTTCTGTTGCTCTGGTTAGGATAATGCTGTTGCTGCTGCAAATGTTGCTAAGATGCATTTTCTTTTTTTTAAAAAAAAGGGGGAAGGATTATGTATTTTCCAGGTACATTGTGCCATTTTATAGCACAACCAAGTAATTATGTCACATTCACTTGATATAAAAATGCTTTATATATATCAAATGTAACTTCAAAGAAATGTACCACCTTAAAATTGGGCCTCTGTGTCTTTCTGACCCGACGCCTTTAGCAGGTCATTCAAACAATGTTGTGACAATTATGGCGTCACAACAGTTTTTAGGAGAGTTGGACTGAGAAGTAGTTCATGTGATAAGTTTGGCAAGTTGTTTGCTAATTGCTTCTGCTGCTGCTAGTCTGATGGAGCTGAGTGGAAGAGGTGAGACAGAAGGCAGCGCTTTGTGTGAGCAACCGTGTAGGCACCCCAAAATGGCTGTCAGGGGTGATTCAAAGATTTCTCAAACACGAGTAAAAAAAAAAAATCAAAGCAACAATCCAGGTTTCTTTTTGATGAGGGAATAACATTATAAAATGATATTCCTTATCATTTTATAAGTTAACAAAAATATAAATAAAATAAATTTGGTAAACTTAATTCGATTACATGTAGCAAATTAACTCTTTTTTTAAGTTAGTCCTCCATTCTCTTTTTTTCAGTGCAATGTTTGCTTCATATAATGTTTTCTGGGTCACACTGTCGCTCTGACATGTTGTTGTGGAGGACCTGCAGTGCTGCTTGGTGACTCAGTTGTTTGAACATTCGTATATGTACAATTTTGCAGAGTGTCTGATTGTCAGATAAATCCAGGGAGATTGCTTGGTGCTGTGGTGTGGTTTCAGCAGAGCCTGGTTAAGTCCTCTGGATTTCTGGGTTAATTTTATGCTTGTAGCTGTGATTATTTCAGCCTGTACCAGTGTGGTTGTATTTCTTTTTGGTAGGAAGGCCTCTGCTCTCTGCCATTAGTTGACTCTCAAAAGTTATGTCTCAAAAAAATAAAAATAAAATAAAATAAGCTTGTTGCTGTTCACAGTTGAATTTGTGGGCTCTTTTATATTTTTCACAGTATTTAGCCTGATTCAGGATTAGCTGTTGACATTGATTTAATTAAGTACTTGAAGAGCCCTTTTACTTTTAGCTAATTTTGCACTGTTTTATTTTATTTTTTTTCCATGTGGAATGTTATATTTTTGTGAAATTGTAGTGTTTTTCCAACATTTAAATCCTTAATCTGGACTAGGAAGCGCACTCTATTGGCACATCAGCCCCACCAAGAATTATTTTCACCAGCTGCCACTGGGTTGAAGGATGAAAGCCTCTTCTTTTGCTAGCGTGTCTTGTTCCCAAGTGCATCTTGACACCACATGTTTCTCACACCAGGCCATCAATGTGACATGAAAGAGAACACAATTTATCAGATCAAGCTACTTTCTTCAACTGATCCATGGTATAGTTCTGATGCTGGTTGACGTTGTCTATGCTATCACCTGTCTGCCAGAAAAAAAAAACAAAAAAAAAAACATTAACTTCCTCTGCAATTTCAGCTACAGCAGCTCATCTGTTGGATTGGGCCACACTGGCCATTTTCAGGAGCACCTATTCGAAGCCACAGTTTTGGAGGTATTGTTGTGCTGTTTGTGAGAAATGAGGTACTTCTAAATCTTTTCTAGCCATAATCTATATTCGTTTTCCAGGCACTAAAGAGACACCTTTGATAATGTTGAGGACAGTGCTTCACACTGAGCCCAAAGCAGACACTAAAACCATCAGTATTAGATTTACAGATGAAAACTCTTTGGTAATCTGGCTACCAATAGCATCAAACAAATTATCCTGGTGGACCGTCTCTTTGAGCCAGACCAGGAAATCACCTCCAGGAGTCTGTCACTACTTCCATTATGATAAATAGCCTCATTACAGTCGGCACCATGCACTGGCTGATCTGGAATCCACATTCATTCTGCCCAAAAATGAAGATAGCTGCAGGATGCACTCGGCCATCAGGCCAGAGAGTCGAAGTAAATGAAGCAAACATTACTTATGTGTGTTTTTTTTTACAACCCTGCAGCAAACTGATTCTTTTACTGAGTCCTACTTGGTGTGTCTTAGGCTGAGGATCACTCCTGCTACCGTCAGGCTGGATCCAGAAGATTTTGCCAGTGTCATAGTTATCTTTTTGCAGTCATCGTAACAGTGGGCAAAGTGGGAAAGGCGTCTTCCCAGTGTGTGAGAAAGTGGAAGAGGAAGAGTGATGGCGACAGGGACAGACATGCAAATAGGAGGTGGGGGTACAAAGGGGAAAGCACTGCGCCAGTGTTCAGGAGAGATAGGCCAAGTGAGGAAGCGGGGAGGGAGAGTGTGCATGTTTGTGTGGAGGGGTACAGAAGAGGGGTGCAGGTGGCATGAAGCTGGCGCGGGCCTGGCCCACTGTCCCCTGGCAGTGCCAGGCTCCATCTGTCATCAGCAGGAACATCTGCAGCCCAAGGTGCCCTTGTCACCCAGCGTTAGAGTAACGAGTTTGGCGTTTCCATTAGTCCGGGGCCCTCACCCGCCTGTCCAGCACTGGCCAAAACCGTGGCATTTTGGGTGTGAGCTCTGTGTGTTCGCCGGCGCACGAGTGTGTGTTTAGATATGAGACAGGGAGCGGGCCGGGAGGTGACAGGATTTGTTTGTAGGTTCGTGCGAGTGTGTGTTTGAGCGAAGCGAGCGGCATGCCAAAACAACATGGCTGTGCAGAGCGTTGACCCAGCTGGGCCGAGTCGGCGTGTCGAGTCACGTCCCCTCCTGATGTGTGCGTGGCCAGCGCGCTCACTCGGCTGCCAGACCCAATCTCTGCTCCTCTGTCTCTCATCTTTCTGTTTTCCATCTGTCCACCTCCCTCATATCTGCCCTTTTTCCCTTACCTCTCAGCGCTCCTTGCAGCCCATTCGCAGAGTCATCTCCCACTCGGACTCAATGCTAACATTCTGCTTCTGAGCACTACTCCCATTTTTATCTTCGTTGTTGCTAAAAAAAAAAAAAAAAAAAAAAAAAAAGGGGCCCTTTTTTCCCCCTCTCTCTTTTTTCCCCCCTTTCCCGGGGCCCCCCCCCCCCCTCCCGCCCTCCCATCCTGTTTCTTTCCATCCAGCCGGCATATCCTGGCACTCCACCTGTCTTTTCTCTGTTTTCCTCTCTGTTTAATTCAGAAATCAATTTGATTTGTGTGCAGGAAAAAAAAATGTTTTTGTTACACATTCTTATTATTTGAACTGTAAATTGAACCAGAAAAAAAAAGACATGTTTTAAGAATATGTGCAGACAGCACAAAATAGTATGAAATATACCAATATGTGTTTTAGGTTTTTCCTGTTTTATTGTGCTCTCCAGTCCAGTCTTGTTACATTTTGTATTTTCTTGCCTCATTACCTTTTGCACAGGTATCACAATAGCTCCAACACAGCAGTTGTTGTTATTTTTTCTACCACTAGGTGGCTCTGCAGAGTAAGACTGTCGAAAGAACCCACTGAGACTGTAAACAAAAAAAATAAATAAATAAATAATATATATCATAATTCCGGTGCTGTAAAAAATATGTAATTTTAACCCATTATGTGAGTAGTAATTTTTATAATGGAGGTTTGCCCAGTCATCAGTTTTAAGAAACCAGCTCATAAAATAAATAAATAAATAAATAAATAAATAAATAAAAAATCTATTTGAAACAGCTGAAACATTTCAGTAACATCTCTCAGATTATGTTTAAATGCAACGAAAAAGCAGGACATTTGAATTTCACCAATAACATTGGTACAGTCACTTGAATCCATTTCATTTGACAGATTTTAATGAATATTTCTGAGTTGAAATTATATGCATTTAACAGCTAAGATATACCTAATTAGATCTCAGTGTATATACATTTTTAAAAAAATACTTATTTACCAAAATTATTCACATTCTTGCATAGTTCATGTCATTTTATTCAAATTATTTATTTTCACTAATGCAATAAGTTAGATAGATGCAGACTTTCCCGCTTTCGTTTGAATCGGCCTTCCTAAACATGCTTATAAAACCTACAAGCTGAGAGTGATCTGTCCCAAATTTATCAGATTAATTTAGCAGTTTTACAGCTGCACTGAATATTCTGGACACACAAATTTCATGGATGTGGGGGGTGGATTCTCAGACACCTTTTCATGGGGCTTCTTTGGCAGCATCTTCCCTGTTTCTTTCATGAAGTCATAACAGCTCGGCCTCCAGCGCACAACGTGGGTTTGTAATTACAGCAGAAAATTGACATTTTAAAACGTAAACGTACTCTTACATGTACCCTTACAAGTCGGCTTGTTAAACCTTTTCTCCAAGACTTTAACAAAATTGTGTCGTTCACCTCAGGAGGGGAAATGGGATACTGCAGCAGTCATTGGACGAAAGGCAGGGTACTCTCTAGACAGGCCGACATTCGCTCCTGAACAATTAAATTAATTGCTCACTGAATCAATAGCTTCAGTTAAATGCATGTCCAAAAGGTCGGAAAAGATTTGTTGCACAAAAGTTAAGACATTCTGCTAAAATTGAAGCATTATTGAATATTGCTTCTGCAAAATATAATTCTTAATTCAATTCAGTTCAAAGTTTATTTTGCATGGCACATTTACAACCTCAGCTGGCCAAAGTGCTCAACAATATTTATGGCATCACAGATAGGTAATAGAAATAAATAAACTTTTAAGATAAAATTGGCAATAAAATGCCAATAAAGATAATAGTAAAATAATAACCAATATATAATTCATTTAATGTTTAATTTTTTTTGTGTCTTATTTCAAATGGTGATCAAGGCCAGGAAAAAAAAAATGATTAATTTTCAGTCTAGATTTATACTGACTTACACATGTAAGTAATTTGAAAGCTTAATATTTTCTGACCATGGATTTCTTTTCAAAAATACAATTTAACAGCATGTTTGTTTGTTTTTTTTCTTCACTATTTGCATTCAACATGTTAGAATAATAGGAGGTAAAATTTGGCTTTAAATGGTAAAACTATAAAGGAAAGTCTCAGGAGATGTACTTGTCACAATGAGAAAATTATAAAGAGCTGTTTGTATTCATTGTTACATCGATTGTCTACTCCCACTTATCCCGAAGGGACACGGGGGAGTTGTTTAACTTTTTTTGTTTGTTTGTTTGTTTGTTTTAATTATTACTTTTCTCATACATATATCTGCTCAGGCTTTTCCTGGCTGATACCAATCTCTGGCTATCTTTCCAGACTTTCAGGTCTGGAAAAACCTGGAACTTGTGAAATTTTGTCAATTAAAATTTTGACAAGTTCCAGGTTTATCTTTTATAGAGATTGTAATTTTGATTCCATCAGAAAATTACATATGAATAAAAAAAAATATATGTCCATAACATTTAGCCGATTTTAAATCAACTCTAATCAGAGTGTGTCAGAGAACAGGCTGCTTGTTGATGTGTTTGTGCCTGACGTGCTAGTCACTGATTAGAACAAATTAAGGGACAAACTGGCCAATTTCTGCTTCTGCATGATTGATTGGTGCATTTCACATTTCACAGTGAGGAGATCGAATGCACATATTTAAAGATTTGAAAGTTACAAATATATCAAACGTATCTAATTTGACTCAAAACAAATAATTACATAAGAGTACTGAAAGTGCAAAAAAAAAAAAAAAAAAAATTTTGACGGAAGGCCATGTTTTTTGTCAACAACTTCAGCCAAATTGGCTTTCCAAGATGTTTACAGATTTTTTTTTTCTTCTAAAATTCCTCACAAGATTTTGTAGCAGATACATTGCAAACAAATTATCCCAAACAAACAATGTTGTTTTCACTGAACAACACATAATTCTTTAGTTAATTCATGCTCAAATACTAAATTGATTTATTATGCAATATATTAGCTATGCCCAATTGTGAGAGACACAGGGCCCTAGGAAAACTTGATACGTTTTCACAATTTTGTCGCATGGCAACCACAAACATTTTAGGATAGATTAACACAAAGGAAGGAAAATGACACATGGTTTTAAGCATTTTTTTTTTTTTTTTTTTACAAAAACAAATCTGGCAAATGTGATGATGCATTTGTCTTATCCCTTTAACTATATCCATTAGAGGTGATCATGAAGATCAAGGAAACACAGCAGACATTACAAGGAGCTCTGTTGGAATTTATCATTTGAGAAAGTTAAATGGTAGGGCACAGCTATGCTATGATTAATGAGTCCAGAAATAACTATTTTGGCTTACTTGGAGTAAGACTTAAAGAGTGGCAGAAAAATATGAGACCAGGTGATGGAAGCATCATCCTGTGGGGTTGTATTTGTTCAGCAGAACAAGAAGGCTGATCAGAAATAATGGGAATCTGGATAGAGCTTCTAGCAGGACAAAAACCTTAAACATGGACGCAGAGTTGCAATTGAAAGGTTTAAATCAAAGCATATCATATCAACATGTTAAAATGGTCTAGTCAAAGTCTAGACATAGATCTATCTGAGAAAGTCACTGACTGAGGTTTACAGACGTTACTTACCCATCTAATCTTTGTAGGTTCTTCTGGGTTAATATTAGCAAACTAACCAATGAAGTCTGAGCTAATCTGGAGGTCATAACAAATTCTTTTTCTACATTCAGGTAGGAAAGAATCCATTTTATGGACATCTATGGATAAATGAGCCACTGCTGACTTGAAGTATCACAGTCAAGAACTTTTCATCAGTTTCTCACGTCAACTTTTACAGAAACTGAAGCCGCAGTTTTCAAACATATGATCCAACTTTGCTCTCTGACAGTTCAGCCCCTTTCAGCAGTTCTATATCTGAGATATTTTGTTCTGCTTAAGTTTTTTTTTTCTTTTTTTTTTTTTTTTTTTTTACTTGGCCTCTCCTAAAAAGGTTTTCTCATCCCATATCAGCACTTAAAAAATTGTGTGAAGATGGTGTGAGTGAGACAGAAAAGGAGAGCGACTGTGAGATAAAGAAAAGGGAAGCGTCAAACTGCTAATCAATAAGATTTCTCCAACCTTTCCCCCCCCCTCCCCTCTTCCTCCCTCCCCCCCCCTTCTTCCTCTTTTCTTTTCTCTTCTCTCCCCCCCCCACCCCCCAAGGGCTCACGGCATTCAAGGCGAGCCAAGACGAGCTTGGCATTGTTGAGCACGCCTTAAAAAGAAACACCTGCGAGGTGGAAGACTTTAAAAAAAAAAAAAAACAGAAGAAAAAAATCCTGCTTTTCGCAGCTCTTAAAAATGTTGGCAAATGTTCCATGGGCTTTCTGGGAACAAAACAGTAAAAAGAAAGAGCTTCCATGCAAGTGAAGACAAAAGGGGATGGTTTTCCACAGAGATGGAGGTGTCATTACACTTGAGACGGTTGCCAAATTTGGACTTATCCCCCACTACACCCTTCATCTACCCCACCCCCAACCCAGTCCTCATATCTATACCATCTTAGTTCATCATCAGTGTTCGAGCGGTGCTCTGGTAACAAATCCACAGTAATATTTAGCTGCTGAGAAAATGTGTTTGTTGCTCAGGCGAGGGATGGGAAAAAGGGGGCTAATGTGCACAGAGACAAAGATGGAGCAAGCTGTGGAAACGGGGTGTTTTGGGGGAGAGCGAGAGGGGGCTAAAACAGATGGCACTCTTGGCATCCGCCTCACTCCTAAATCTGTTTCTGCTGTTTTTCTCATGTGCAGGAGGCTTTAACCCTGTGGTAACCTGTGTCCCAGCCTGACCTCGGACCTGGCGGATGGATGTAACAAGCCTGCCGTGTGAGCTCGTATCCACGCAGGTCCGTGTCCGCCACGTCTCTGTCTCTGCACACTCGCTCGGTTTCCCAGTTTGTACCAGCAGCTTCAGTTTATTTCACAGAGCTGTTCACTTGTCTGTGGCGGGCTGCTCACCTCATGCTTCACTCCAAAGGTCTGCAACCCTTCATACCCTGGAGTTCACTGAACTAAACTAATTTTGGTCAGATTCTCAAAGATACTTTTTTTCTTTCAGTTTTTTTTTTTTTTGGTTTTAAATATTGAAATATTGCTGGATGGCATAACTACTTACTAAATCAGATTATTTTTTTCTTACTTTGTAACTATAGATATGTCTGTCTTTTAGTGTTACTTTTCATAAGTAACTAAAAGTAGTTATCTCACATCACATAAAGATATCATCATTCTAATGAAACACACAGAATTAATTTTTATAAATTAAATTAATTTAATCAATTCTGTGGACTCATACTTTTTTTAAGTAATATATTTTTCAATTGTTACTACATAATTTTTTGATTTTTTTACAATTGAAATAATAATAATGGTAAAAAAAAAAAAAAAAAAACGCTCACACTTTTCTCCCATAAAGACAGACTTTTCCCCCTTGTTTATTAAATTTTCCTTAATCGGTTTTGCCAATTTAAATACAGCTGTTATGAAGTTGAACAGATATTTTTTATTGGACAGACACATTTCTTAGACATATTTTGTGGTCGAGATTAATCAGATACAACAGATGTAGTGAAATATCTCGAAGGGAATGGTTGTGAACCCAAGCGGTCCCGACCTCAGGGTCAAAGTAACCACTGTGGGGAAAGTGCTGCAAGTCGTTGATCTACTTACCTGCAAATAATGTGGATGGGATTCCTGCTTCGACACACTTAACGCAAACTATTCAACTGGTACTAAAATATCAGTCTGTTTTCATAACTTTTGGAAGGTTTTTCAAGGTATGTTAACAACTGGTGCACTTTTACACCGGTCCACTATCACTTCAAATGCCCTGTGACACTCCGAGCATCAGTTGTCCTCAGTGTTGGTTGCGGCGTCTTAAACCTGCTTTCTTTAGTGTAATGTTTCTCAGCGCTTTGATAACTTTAAAAGGAATTCAAAAGAAACAAATGCTTTATAATAATTACAAGAATAATTCATTTCATTTATAAGAGCCTCTCCGAACAAGAACACGGCTCAAGCAAAGCAATAAAGCCACAGAATTGAAATTGCGCACAGAGTAAAATGGAGCAATACAATTACAGAGAGAGTTTCGAACAGGTGAAGTTTGACTCTGAGTCTGAACTCTGGGAGAGAATCGCAGGGATGTGGATGGAGGAGGATGATCTGAGGGAGCGGGAGGGAGTGGTCATGTAGAGAAAGTTACAATGGTCAGTGCATTACCTGAAGAGGGTGTGGAGAAACACAGCAGCGGTATGGGGGATTGAGGGAGCGACAGAGGGGAAATAAGCAGACGGGGCCATGTTATTGAGGTGGACTAAGACTTTATATCACATAAACAGGAAGTAAGGGAGAGAAATTTGTTTTACTAGAAAAGTAGTTTCATTTATTTTCTGTAAATTGCTAAAGGTGGGAATAATTTTGGCACCTGGGATTTTGTAAAACAAAAAGCTAAAAAGAAAACCATCTTCCACATATATCTGTACCTATATATCTAGAACTTTTTTGTCAACTGAATATTTCTAGTCAAATTAAAAGCTAGATTTTTTTTTTAAGTGAAGTAAAATTTTCTTTTATTTTGCTTATCTTTAAAGGTGACCATGAGAAAAGTTCTGGTTGGTTTCCAACGATCTGAATGTCATCCGTGGACTGAGGCCACATCCGCCTCACAGCGAGCACTGTAGCATCCATGTGTGGACTCCCCATACATCGCTGAATGCACATCACTTACATGTGGGGTTTCCATGTTGGTGTGAGCTCATTTGCATAATCTCCCATTTTAAAGAGGGATGTGATGGAAGGCTGGTGGGGGGGGAAGGCGTGGGGGTGCTAAAGGCTGGGGTGTGTGTACAAAGTGCCCATTGTGCATTCTCAGGATAGGGAAAATGCCCTGTAGGGGCTGGTCTGAGTGCGTGTTTGTGTGAATGTTTATCTGTGTGTGTGTGTGTGTGTGTGTGTGTGTGTGTGTGTGCGTGTGCGTGTGCGTGTGTGTGTGTGTGTGTGTGAGCCACACCTGTCAGGAGAGCCTCAGGGAAGTGATGAGACCACTGTAATGAGAGCGCGCAGGCCTACATGCGTGAATGTGTGTGTGTGTGTGTGTGTGAAGCAGATAAAGTCGAGGAAACTTTATGAAGACAGACGAGAGCTGCAGAATCTGTGGGCTATATCAGTCTATCAATGTCCTAATTGTTTCCCTTTATTAACTTGGCTCGAGACCAACCGCACCATTTTCTCTGTTGCTGTCAAAGTCACACACACGCAAAAACTCACACTTACTCCCCCTCACTTTCTCCCACACTCAGCAGTAACAACTCCTAGCTGCAGCAGCATGATTGGATTACTTCTTGCCTTCATGCCAAAAAATAATCCACCAAAGATGCAGCAGGCTGATATGATCAGACTGGAGGAATAATAATAATAAATTACTTTTTTCTTTTTTTTTTTTTTTTTTTTTTTTTTATTTTTTAAAAGGGGGGTTGCTGTAAAGGGTTTGGATAGAAGAAAACGGCCCAGAAGTGCTGAAATAGTTGGTGTCTGTGTCTCTATTGCTAAAACGTAATGCTCAGCAATCTGCTTAATATCCCTGTTGCCCTCATTAGATTAGTGAACATTAGGGAGACTGGAAGATTTTTGCCCCTTTGTGTTTTTTTTTCTTTTCTTTTTTTTCTATTGCAACATGAGGGCCCGGAGACAGCGCTGCTAAAAATGAGGACTAAAAGTTACTTTAAAGACACAGTGATTCCAAAACCAAAACTGAAATTTCTGTGTCCTATTAAAGAACTGCAAAACATCTCCTTACCTCAGCAGGATAAGAAACAGTAACAGCTTGGAGTTGTCTGCCTATTAATTACTAATTCCTGGCGAGGCCGGCTCAGGGCGTAGACAGAAAGCGGTGTGTGACCACCACCGGCTAAAGCAGGCCTGCGCCGGGATTCAGGAACGTTATCAGAGCTCAAAGTCCTAATGCCACACTGGGAATACTGCCACAAGTAACATAATAAGTCCACTTTGGATGTGAGGGGGAGAAAAGAGAAAGGGCTTTCTTACTCTTGGCTCGCTGGCCGGTTAAATTTCCTCAGGCGAGCGTAAACAGATCAGGAGGAAAAAGAAAAAAAAAAGAAAAAAAAACTGTTGTTTTGTTCTATAGCCTTCTGCGAGGGAAGACAAACAACTATTAAACATGTAATTCCACTTTTGACAAATTATGACTACGATGTAAACGTCTTACACACTGAACACGTCCACTGCAATCCAGACACTGATGGAGTCTGTTTTACACAGGACTGCGGTCATCTCTCTTTCTGTTCTCATGACGTCAATCATTGTTTTCTTTGATAGCGACTCCACTGGTATTGGGATCCCGATTGAACATGTGCAATATTTTTTTTTTCAGCTGTTGTATTTACAAATGTACTGAAGTGAAAAATAAGCATGTTTTTAGTACCATTCTTCTGACCTAAAAAAAAAAGAACAGCTACATCACTTGAGTGGCTCTTATCCCTTCCATTTTGAGGAGTGAACAAGTTAAACGGTCCTCTGTGTTGTGTCACACTTCATTTACAGAGAATAGAAAGATTCTCCAGATGCTCTGATATTATAACAAAAGGGAAGGATGAGTTCAGAAATACAGATTTTTAGTTTATTTTATAACAGTTCTCATGAATGCCTGAGGCACCACTAATTTTAATACCAGTTATTTCACCAGATTAGTTGAATTAAAGAAAAAAAAAAATCCATAGTTTATTTTACCGCAATGAAATAAGAACTGACATTATAAAACCTATTGAAGACCATTGGCTGTGTTCATAAAACACTAGATATGTAGAAAAGTAAAAGTGTTACTCCTGATTAGCTCTTCGACAGTCTTTGACAAAACTAACAGGTTTTCTTCAATGCAACAGGGGACATTTTACTGTGCAGGGCAACACGTTTCACAAAAAGCAGCTGTTTGGGAACGGAGGAGTGCCGGGTCCGGATTCTTGGCCTTGAAAAGGTTGCAGGTGTTTTCAGCATATCGTAAATGAAGACTGGGAAAATGTTCCCTTCACAGGCCAGAAATGTATTCATGACGCTTGCGCACGAGCAGCACATTACATCAGCAGTTACAATTTTTTTGCCGTTATTTCGAATTTGACTTGATCTCAAATTTCCTGATTTGACATTCCTGCTACAGTAAAGAAGGTTTTCTAATGAGGCCTACCGCTGTTCACCAAGGGTGTCAGTACTTGCTGAGGGCCCAGTACTTGTACTGTGATGTAATCCATGTAAATAACTGGTTAACTCAGAATTTACTTGGCTGGTAAAATTTGGGGCAAAAGAAATCTTTTGGTTTCCCCGATTAAATAATAACCTGATAGAGGCCTTTTACCAATGCTGTGTTCTGTTAAAATATTTGTTTGTGTTCTTTTTTTTATTTTATTTTTTTGATTATTATTTAACTTTCTTTGGGTTTGATTAACTTTAAGAAAAACAAATATTATTTTGCAAACTACAATGCACTTTCTATGAATTTTGGTAATACTTTCCATGGCAATATCAATGTCCCAAGTCTGTTGAGAAAACACACTTTATTTATATATATTTTTATTATTTTGGTGGCATTGAGTGGTACATCAAGAACTACAATATCAAAATAAAGTGCTATGAAACAGGACAGGAAATATTTGACAAATATGACAAATTTTTGACTGTCCTGCCTTTTTTTTTTTTTTTTTTTTTACCATATTTTGTCATATTTCATACTAAAAAAGCAAAGCAAAATCTTCTGTACTAAGAGATTGAGAACATTTTAAATGCCTTTAATAATACTACTAATAAAACAAATCTTATGAAAGGAAAGTCCCAAATCTTTTAATGTCATCTGGTTGCTATTAAATCTCTATTTTTGAATTTTACCAGGAGACTTGATTCATAATTTACACCATTTTCAGACAGTTTAAATAGTAATTTGTCGTACAGGTAATTTAGTTCTGGAATCATGTAGCATTTAAATGGTGATAGAAAAGAACACAGTGTACAGGAAATAGAACAATCCACCTCAGGTACAGAGTGTTGATGAAACTTGACATCAGCAACATTCCACATAAACCACTAGAGGCCACTAGAGGGACAAGATATCAAAGAGTCACACAGATGTGTGGGCAGCAAAAGAAGGCAAAAGAAACTCATTTGATCTTTCACTTTGCTAAAACCTACTTTTATGTCATTAGAGATCAATATTAACAGCACAACCGTACATACTGACCAAAATGTCTCATTTTTCGTTTCTCATCGTTTAACCGGATGTAAATGTATAGTGCTGCAAAATCATGGAAATAGCTTTAGTGAAGCCAAAAGGCATTAATACCCTTCACAGGTTTTAGTTTGAAATAATATTTTAATTTTGTCAACACGTTTCTTCTTAATATAAGTCATTTTAATAATTTTGGAGTGGCACAGCAAGAGTCCTGGCCTGATTGGGGTGATGGCAAGGAGCCTTTATAACCTCAGTCGTTTAAAGCTCATCACTAAAGATGAATTATCAAAATGCTGGTGGAAATATGCAAAAGAAGCTGCTTAGCAAATATTAGATGGGTTTGATTGTAATAATATTCAACATGTCTTTTGTTGTTACAAAATATACAACCTTCTCTCTCTCTCTCTCTCTTTCTCTCTAAATATATATTACTTTTAAATAGTTTTATCTTTTAAAATAGGTTTGTTTCAAATCCAAAGAGAAACAAACTAGTTTTAAATGGAAATTATTTTTTTAAAGTAGATCTAAACAATTTGGTGCTTAACTGTCTGATCGGCTCAGTTAGCATACAATAGAGAGGCGTGGGGCTCACTGAGGCCTCTTGAACGTGGCACCAAAACATGAAAAGCCCAGCACACAAAATCACAGGTAGTAATGTGACTATAAAATAAATAATCATTCTGCAATACATTACCTGCTGCACTCAGTTTTGCTTTGACCTTCCCGCTCATCTCATTTCTGTTCCCTTAAACGTGCAAATCAGGAACGACAAGTTACTTCTGCGCTCGTCGCTAACTGAAGTGCACAGGATAAATGCACGAACACAAAAAAACCTAAGTCCCTGCGACAAACAGGAGAAGAAACAAAGAGAGGTGCCAGCAAGAAAACATTAACCATCCGCGGAAACCCGAAGCCAATTCCAAAGTTTGCACTTGGATCCGGGACTCTCACGGGTAAGTTTAACCAAAACAAACACAGAATGTACTCGCAGAAAAATGCATTTCTGCTGTTACTCTTAGCCAGATCTTCTGTTGCTGAGTTTATTAATAATATGTCAAAGCCAAACACATGTTACGTTTTCTAGTTTATGCTCAGCTCTGAGGCTGTGAGATTAAATACACACATCCAAGATTGACTTTCTAATGAATATTCCAATTGATATTCATATTAGCATCACCCACCAAGCAGGAGTTTGAGTGCACATGTATGTTGTGGGCTGCGTCGCTCTGTAGCGGTAAGTTGGCAGAGCAAAGCTGAACTCTGTTAGTGCGGTTGCTGCTCACTTTTCCACCAATGTCTGAGCATTTAGCCGGGGTTGGCGCACAGTGTCCATCAAGAGCGCAAAAACACGTGCACGCATGCACACACACACACATATATACACAATTGTATGCTTTATAATGTGCCAACTGATGTCATGGCAACCCCATATACTCAGCAAGAGGGGAGATGTTGTGAGCCAAATAAATGCCATGGTAACTTTTTCTTTTTCTTTTTTGAAAACCACGTTGCCCAGAAACCTTTGAAGCTTATTAAGTGAACCCAGTGGGGAGACAAATGGACAGAGAGGGAGACCGAGCAGGGAAAGGGGAAACTGGGGGAAACGCAGACAGAGAGAGAAAGAGAGAGGGATGGGAGTGCATCCTGTTCCAGGGCCAAAGTGGCTCTTTGTTTTAGGGAAAGGGAACGCTGTGAACCTGCAGAGAGGCGGGTTAGTGGCCTCACTAATGGCGCCTTCATTGAATTTAGCTGCAAAGTTGCTGAGTCCACCTTAATCTGTTTGGTCGGTGCACGACGCTGTTTGTGTCAGGAAAGTTTGCCACCGGTGGGGAGTTTTTAAATGTCCGCCATGCCGGGTTGACTTGCATCGGTGACTCTCAACACCTGCCAGGATGAAGCATCTGTCCAATAAAACTCAATTTGTTTTTGTGGGATGTCATGTGTTAGACCAACAAAAATGGAATTTTGAAGTGGATAATTTAGCCTTAAAAAATAATAATAATAATAAAATAAAATCTGGAATGTGTAGCGTACCTTTTAAACTTGCTGAAGAACATCATTTTGTTATGTTAGTTGCTAAAACTCTTTTCAGGTATCTTTCAAGAGTCTCTAGAAACAATATTTTCTTTTTTTGCCTGACCTTCAGAAAATAGTTAATTCTCATTTGGACTTAGTTGCGAGTGTTAATATAACTTTTTTTTTTGTCTTTAATCTATTTCATTTTGATTGGATTCACATCTGCAATTTGACTGAAAATTGAACCTGCATCCCAATCCCAACTCTGTTGCAACCTGCAATAGGATTTCTTCCACAAACTCTCTTTAATCGGCTTAATTTGTCTTCCCATCACCACAGCATGCTGCTGCCATATTCACCATGGAAATGCTCAGTTCATGCACAACATCAGTTTTAAACCACACAATGTGTTTTGCACAAAGAGCTAAAAGTTCCTCAATGTACCTGCTCAGAACATTTTTAACATGTTCTGTCCAAAATGTACTTTTAATCGCTTTCTTTCAAAAATGCATTTCTTCTTGCCCGTCTCTCATGAGTTCAGATTTGCAGAGCGTGAAACGACTAGCTCTCCTTGTCAACAGATGCTCCAACCTGAGCTCTGGATCTCCACAGCTCATCCAAAGTCACGAGAGGTTTCTTGGCTTCCTTCCCTGATTAACCCTCTCCTTGCCAGACTCATCACTTGAGGTGGATGGCCATGTCTTGCAGTTGCGTTTGTTGTGTTGGGTCTCTAATGTTCTCTAACAAACCTCTGAGGCCTTCATAGAACTGCTGGATTTATGAGGCTGTCATTGTAGCAGAATCAGAAAAAAAAAGGGCAATACAATTTTTTGTAATGTGCCTACTCTGACTTGGTTCCTAAAAACTAAAAAAAGTATGTGCCTATACTTCATCCATTTTATTTTTGCCATGCATGCGTGTGCATTTGCCCTCAGCGTGTAATTAAATCAGTCCCCTTTCTCCTTGAGTTAGCTTGCGCTGCCAGAGTTGGTGCCCAGTGCAGCAGAGTCTGGGTCTGCCAGTTTCATTAGTCCTGATGAATGACCTCACAACAATCAACAGAAACAAGTTTGGATGTGTGGAAAAGTAAATGTGAAGTACCAATCCATTTCAAGCCCCTGCAGCCCTCTCAAACAAACAAACCTGTGTTTGTGTGTGTGTGTACGTGTGTGTATCTCAGTGCTGCAGGTCGGTGCACACATCCAGCCTCCAGTTACTTTTCATGCTTTTTAATCATATGTGTAAGTATGTGCAAGTGAGCGTACTGTACAAAGCACCATTGTGAGCCGGGAGTTGCCCCTCCTGCACCGTGTCTGCGTGAGGAATAGCTTCGCTTTGCGCATGTCTCTGGGAGCAGTGTGCACTGTGCACCGGGGCATGGGTTCGGCGCTCAGTTAGGGGTTTTTTGGTGGCAATTTCCATATTGCCTGGGGTCATGTGGGCATGGAGCCAACTCCTGGTGCTGTGGGTGCCCGCTGAGGCGTGGGGAGATTAAAGCGGGCGCACGGTACCACAAAGGGGCCTGTCTAGTGCTTTTTAATTCTCCCAAATTAGGGCACGATGCCAAGGCAGCTCCCTGCTATGGCAAACACTCCATAACTGGCACCACAACTGCTGCTCAGCAAGACATGGCGAGCGAGAGAGACATTGAACTTTGGAAGAAAACTTTCACTTTTTTTTCCCCTCCTCTTTCTGCACACTTGGACACAGGCATGCCTAAAGCTCGCATACATGTAATTGGCGGTTTGTAGCTGCTGCTGGTTTGCAGGGACACTTCCTGAATTCACCATGGTTCCCTGTTACTTCAGCCCTATTAATTGGTTTTGGTTAATGTCGAACCTCTGGTGGAATGTGAATTCTGCTCTGTCTTTGTGAATGCATATGTGTGTGTGTGTGTGTGTATGTGTGTGTGTGTGTGTGTGTGTGTGTGTGTGTGTGTGTGTGTGTGTGTGTGTGTGTGTGTAAATCTGCATACCCTCAGGGCAATGGCATGCCAATAAACAAATAGTAGGTGGACACTTTGTTTGATATTTGTGTCTGCCTTTCTGTGTGTGTGTATGCGCATGTGTGCATTTATACCCGCGGGGGAAGTGGCATGCTACTGAAAGGCCAGTGCAGGGACACCGGGGCTTGTGTGTGTGTGTCAGTTCTCCAAGGTCCCGTTTCTGAGTTCACCCAGTCCAGATTTTGCTCTCCGAGGTGCCATGTTGGCAGCTGTTACATCATCTCAAAGTAAAGCCAAGGTTTGCAGGTTTTCCTATAGGTTCTGTTCCACCTTCGTGGTTGTTGTTCCCCATGCTCATGGGGAACAACGTGCTAGTTGAGTTTCAGTCCAACTCACCTTGGTTTCATTTAGCAGAAATCAAGGTGAGTACGACTGCATTAAAACAATACAGCTTTGTTTTATTGAGAAATACAAGGAGAAATGGACTGACTTCTGCTTTGAATCCTTTCTTCTTTTGTTTTTATTTATTTTTTAGAACTAACAGGTTGTGCTGACAACACCTACCTGTGTGGACATTGCTGTTGAGTGAAGAGGACTCGAAGGTCCATGTTCCAAAAAAAAAAAAAAACTGTGTATACAAGATGAAAAATGTAAACAGCACTGCAAACGATGGAGTGCACATGCCGAGCAGATTGGAAGCATTGAAACTCTGTGAACTTTCTGATTGAGAAGCGTGTTTTTTTCTAATCCTATGCTTGTACAGTAGTGCACGTGATCTGGTACACGTAATCACTGCATGTCTTCTGATGGCATAAATGCTCCACAATGAGCATATTTTGCTTTGAACACACCAAATGATCTGAAGGGGTGCAGCAGGAGCAAAACAAGGAGGCCTGCCCTTGTTGTTGTTGTTGTTCTCTGTGCTGGTGAAAACGGGCCTGCATGTACAAGTGCAAGATGACTTCAGTTTGCTTTAACATGTGCATGATGAGTTTATTGTTTCCAAAAGGTTTCACAGTAGTGCCTGTTGTCAGACTTTTTTTTTTTTTTTTTTTTTTTTTTTTTTTGGGCTTATGGTGCCAACACCATTTTTTTTTTTTTTGTATCACACTTTTGGTTTTAAGAGG
>NW_015112620.1:475895-477719 GCF_001443285.1 Poecilia latipinna | reverse complement strand
TTTTTTTTTTCCAAAAGGTTTTCCAGGAGGGCCGTTTTTCAAACTTTTTTTTTTTTTTTTTTTTTTTTTTTTTTGTGACTACTGGCCAAAACGCAATATTTCCATTTTGCAGTCCAAGCTTTGTCGTATGAATGTGGCCAAAGTTCACTGCTTAGGACGTGTCCTAAATGAGGACGTGTCCTAAATGAGGAGAGCAAGACTTTCAGCGGCCACCAGGAGGGCTGATTAATGTACTGCAAAGTAGTTTTATTGTGTATTTTTGGATTTGGAAATGTTGGCAACATGGTTGAAATCTCTGAGTAGAAAAAGGGTTAGGTCAGACCTTAATACCATCTTGAAGAAGTGGAGCTGGTTGACTTTTATAAATACTTTGGTATACAACTAGACAACAGACTGAACTTAACAATGAAGCCAACTACAAGAAAGGACAGGCTGTATTTCTTGGGGAAGCTTAGGTCCTTAAGTTTTTGCAGAAAGATGCTGCATATCTTCTTTAAGTATGTTGTGGAGAGTTCACTGTCTTCTGTCATCATCTGTTGTGGCAGCAGCATCAGGACCAGGGCCTTAGAAAGGTTAAACAACCTGGAAAAGAAGCCTGGTTCTTGTTCAAGGGACTGCGGTGGAACTTCTGCAGATGATGGTGACAAAATTTGTTTTCATTTAATCAAGAAAATTACAGTCAACCCTGAGCATCCTCTTCATGAGACTGCTGTAGAACAACATCCAGAGGCTTCTTCACACTCGCTGTAACACAAACCGCTTCAGGAGATCCTTCCTGCGCACAGCCATCATCATCTACAACAACTCTTTAAAGAATCTTGGGTAATGTGAGTTGCAACAAATTGTACTTTCTCTTTACGATCAATAAAATACTTTTTAATTTGAATTGAGTTAGAAATAAGATGAGAGTCAGCATTCTCCATCGACGACACATGGAAAAAGCTGTTTTAGTACCGCTAACTTTGGCACTTCTAGCATTAGATGCTAAGGATAATTTAAAATACGTTTCTTTGGATTTTAATAGTAAGCCCATATTCTGTGACAGCTGTCCTCGTATGTGGCATAATTATACACTTATATTAATATGAATGCGTACCAGAAAAGGCTGAAGTAATTATTTACATTTGTGTCAGTTATAGTTCAGAACTGGCTAAAATTGGTATAAGCACGTGAAAGCTATACAAAAAGCCAAAGGGTAAACCGGCTACACAGTTCGGATCAGTACATCTCTGTTTTTGTTTTTGTATTAGTAATACACGCAGCTTTCAGCTAAACGTGTAAGACCTGAATGATGCAATACTTCATGCCTGGAGAACAGTGCATCTGTGCGTATGTGTCTGCATACAAACGCCTGTGTTAATCCCAGTCTCTCCCAGCATCTGGAGCCTTGACACAGTTTAAAGGGCTGGCTGTGTCCGCAAAGAGCCGGGCCAGTACACGCACACAAACAAACACGCACACACACACACACACGCAGCTCACACACATATGCGCACACTCTCACTTAGCTATCTGGGGCACCAGAAGGCCCAGGCAACGCCAAGGCAGAGGCTGCCCACTTTGGCACCATGAGGTGGGGCTGTGCTGGCGCTTTGGGGGAGAGAGAAATGGCAAAGGGGGTGTGCTGTTTAGGTGCTGTGAGAAACGAGGGAGAAGGGTAGTTGGGGGTAAGGCTGAAGCGTGTGTGAGGGGAAGCGGAGTAAAGGGAAGGGAAGGCACCTGGCGTGTGGTAATGTACCCGAGAAAACCCTCATTACCTGGCAAAGCCCCCCCCCCCCCAAAAAAAAAAATTAATTAAATGAGGGGGAGAAAGAGGGAAAAACA
>NW_015112620.1:443904-472786 GCF_001443285.1 Poecilia latipinna | reverse complement strand
GGCGCGGCCGCGACTCCAAGAAACACCCACACCCCCTACCCACCCCCCCCCCCCCCCAAAAAAAAACGTTTGCATGAATGTGAGGTAGACAGAGTGAAATACTCCCGGAGAAAAAGACAATTGTGTTTTTCTTAGGCAGGCGTGGGGGAACACGAGAAAAATCACAGTTTCATGATATTTTCTCACCAAAATTTAAAGATATTAATATATTATGGGACCTTAGTATTTTTTTTTTAAATCAGAAAAGCAACTTTGTTCACTCTGTTTCTGAAATAGAATATCGATTGCTACAGCTACAGTATACTACTGTTATCTATAGATTTTATTGCTATTTTGATTCTCATACACTGTCTACAAAAATATAAAAATCCAGTAAAGTTTTTTTTTTTTTATTATTTTATCTTTATTTATTGAGCTAAATGTCTGATGTTTTGCTTTTTTAGTTTTTATTGCTCAGGTTATTACACTTTTTCACAGCCCTACTAGCACAGCAAGCAGATGTCAGTCAGTTAATTAGTGAGGCTACCAGCCCTTGTAGAGCGAGCTACAAACTGCAGTTTTAAAACACCACTGCCTAAGAGTGATGGGTGCCTGTCTGTGTTTCTTTTTTTTTTTGTTGTTGTTGTGTGTGTGTGTGACTAGAAATATTTCCAAGCATTCAGGTTTGTCTTGTAACTTACTAAAAAGTTTCAGCCAGCTTCTTTCGCAGTGCAAAGGAACAGTTGTGAGAGGGATTAGTGGCAGTAATCTTTCGGGCCCTTTCTCTGGAATAAAAGGGCTTTAAACTGTAGGAACTGTTATTATGATTTTGAAACCTTAGCTTTTGGAAACCTTGACATACCATGACACCAGTAATCAGTGTCATGGTTGTTCCTTATATGAACTTTCAGCAAGGGTAAGCCCCACAAAGCCAAAGTAATTTGGGAGAAAAGTGTTGCTCCAATTTCTTTGCAATTTGCAGCGCATTCCTACAAAATGAGTGAAAAAAAAAAAAGGTGAATATTTCAGTTTGAACAGTGGTAGTAGCTGTAACATTCCTGACACTAACATTTTAAAACATTAGTAATCCTTGTTACCGGTGACCAGCCCACACCCACTGTTGCAAACACAAACTTTCATCTGAGGGGAAGCCATTTGTGCGTTCCCATGTTAATGTCGGATCTGCTGTGGTTCTGAGCGCAGGTGTAATTTGTCATCCACAGCTCGGCTTGGAAGAACTGGGTGAAAATGGGTGCTACTTTGCTTTCTCTAACTCTAGTAAGCCCTTCACGTCTCCACAGCAGCTCTAAGAGTTCTCAGCAAGCAATTCTGGGAAGTTCACAACACGAATGCAGAGACACGGTTTGTGTCTTGATGCTGTTTGCACCCTCCAACCCCCCCCCCCCACACACACACACACACACACACACACCACCCCTCCACCCCCATCCCATCCCATCCCATCCACTGTGGCACCACAGATGCCCATGTTGGCCTGCAACAGCTGTCTCACCATGTGCCCTACCAAGTGTTGCCACCCAATGGAAGGGAGAGGAAGTGAGGAGGAGGAGGGGGAGGAGGAGGGAGCATTTGAGAGGGAGGGTGGTGAATTTGGAAGGGAGGGATGAGGTCATGAATAATAATTTTTATGCGCCCCGAAAAGAAGCCAGTGTTGTTGTTGCTTTTTCTGTTTTTGTATTTTTTATTTTTATATTGCCACTTAATTAGTTTTACTTCTTTTGCTGTATATATATCTATATATAGACATATAAATATAGATATATAGAGAGATCTATATCTATCTATATAAATGTGTATATATAGATATATATTTGAATCTTGGCTTTGTCTGTGTTTCTGTTTCTGTCTCTGTTTGTCTGGCCGTTTCTACGAGTCTCTCTCCTCATTTGGTTCTGGATTTGGCCGATTTGATGGCCACTACCCAAGTTTCTCCCCTCTCGCCCGCACACCTCCCCTCCCCTTCCCCGGCCTCAGGAAGCCCCTGGAACCAGAGTTGATTAAGGAGGGACCAGTGGTCACGGGGCCCCACTTTCCATTGGTTCACCCGGGTTGACGGTATTCGTGTCGTCCAGTAACCAGAAGCAGGCCGCATAGTAACAGCGGGACATCGTGAGAGGGAGGAGTTTTTTTTTGTTTTTGTTTTTTTCCTCAATTGCAAGCACCGGTCCAACAAGTCAGGTGCAGGATCCAGGACTCGGATTCGGTGATGGAACAAAATGGAGGGCCAGTATGGTGGTGCCGCCATTTTCAGGGCAAAATATTTTCAACACGCCTGCCATCCTTCCTAATTTATGTAGGAATTAGATGCTTGGAGTCCAGCGCAAATCAGTGGCAGCAAAATGACCTTGGGTTTTCTCATTTGCTGGCTAAAAATCCAGCCCCCTCCATTAAAAGAGGAAGAATAAACAGTATATTTTAATCTTTCTGGAACAGAGCGGGTCTTAAATGTGCCATAGTCACGACTAAGCCACTTTAAATATTGTGCAAATTGCTAAAAAAAAAGAACTCATTCAAAGACAGACATCTGTGCTCACATACCTGTGATTTTCTTTTTATATTGATATTTGAAAAGTAAAGCAACACAGCCCAAATGGTGCCAGGACAGATGGATCTAAGAGTGGAACCAAGAAACTGATGCCACTCACTTCCCCCCCCCACCCCCTCCCACCTCCACCACACACATGCATGCTAAATAAACGCCGCTGAGGCCTTGAGACACCGAATAATAAAAGTAAAGTAATAAAAGAAGCGCTGGGCGAAGAACACGAAGAGTTGTGAGCAGAGTGTGGCAGCGCTCTGGTTGTGTATTTGTTCATTTAATTTTGAGGGGATGAAAGCAAACAGGCATAAAGAGGGGCAGACGTAGGGAGATCACAGCTCCGTGTACCACGTTGGTGGGGAGTGTGCCACACAGTCTGCCTCCTAAAGCAATAAATCTGAAACAGCATAATAGATAAACGCAATACAGAACACAAAATACCCTGCGAGGGGAAAACTAATAAAAAACTGAGCGATTAAGTGGAATCAGAGTTCTTAGGCGAGTATCTGGAGATGAGGGCTGTTGCCATACAAAGACCGGAGCGGGCCAACACAACAGATGAGGGAGCATAGGGACGGGGGGCCGCGAAAAAACGAGGGCTAAAAGCAGAGGGAACGAGAGACAGATGATGGCGGCGAGGAAAAGGAGAGACGGAGGAGAGAAAGTGAAGGGATGGATGGGGCAGCAGATCAGAGGGAGCCTCTGGTGTGTCTTGCTCTCCCTTTAAAGAAGAGCCAGGAAAACAGATTAGGAGTCCTCTCTTTTTCCTGGGGGAGCACGCAAACACACACACACACACACACACACACACAATCACGCAACCACACATGCACACGCAACCTTCATTCACCGTCCTCCTCCTCCCTCTACAATCAAATAGAAAAACTAAGTTTCACACTCCGCCCGCCGCTGACCTGCCCGGCCCAGAACAAATCAAGCTGTGGTGTTGAGGCCGCGGCTGCGCCCGGGCTGGGAGGAGACGCCGTGGCAGCCCTCAGTTCGGGTCACGTTTGCTGACGGTTTAATGACAGAAAAGAGGGGAATCAGATGGGAGCACATGCGGTGAAACACTCACAATTTGGCGTGCATGGAAGATGTGATCCAATGCAGGCCTCTGATTAATATGTGTTTGACAATACGGGAATCTGATTTCACCTGCATTTAAAGTGCAAAAGAAAAAAAAAAAATCCCAACAACATCACATGCAATTTAATGATGTCAAACTGTGTTATTTCTTTTATTATTATTTTTTTATATACTAATGAAACAAAGCAAAGAGAAATCAGCCAATCCACACGGGGAGGAAAAAAACTGACATGTAACTAAATTTAAGTTTTCAACAATTCATCTGTTTAAAAAAGAAAAAAAAACAAAGAAGATAATTACCCAACCGTTCTAGACAAGAAAGCTCATTTTTTTTGTCGATACAATTTTTGTGATTCTGAACTCGACTTATCTGTGTAACTGTGTGAGTGTGCGTCGTGCGATATGTGAGCTGAGCCCAGTGCAGGCCAATGATAAAGCACCGCTCGGCCTAACGCACACACTCGCACGCAAGCAGCGGCCTCATAAAAATTCTTGGAAAGGTGACGCCTGTGTCTAGAAAGCCAAACGTCTCTCACGTCAGCCTAATGTCACGTCCTCCCGAGGTTTCGCAGTTTACTTCAGGCCACAGCACTCGTCTCCAAAAGTCTCACTGCAAAGTGTGGGCAGGCAGACAGACGAACGAACGAACCACTGTACTGTTATACAACAAATCACACGAGATAAACGACTACATTGAGAACAGTGAAGAATGTTCTTCCAGCTGCTGACATCTCTAATTGTGCCTGAACATTGTGATGTTGGCCTTTTTAAATGATTGCATTTTGTCTCAGTTCAAGCTAAAGATACACTGAGGGAGAGCAATTCTCAAATTGAGCAAAGATGCCTTAAAAGGCCATGCTAAAATGAATGATTCTGTTATTTTTGCCTGCTTTGTGAAGAATCCGTTTCCCTCTCTGGGAACCTCTTAAGATTCTCCAAAAGTTTCTACTGTGGATTTACTGCAATAAACGAAGTAGGGCTGCATTTGTAAAAATCATTAAGATTTTTTTTTTTATTTATTTATTTATTTACCTGGACAAGATGATGCCAAGCGTTGTTTCTCTTTCTTTTCTTTTTTTTCTAGAGGGTTTTGCTGCACACCTAAAACAACCCAATTTGGATTATTTTACTAGCCAGTTGACAGTCCAGTCCTGAGTTGATTTAACACCAGAGGTTATGGGTTTGACTCATTTATTTAGCTTTAGACATTTATTGGTCAGCTCTATCAAGGTACTCCAAGTTTTTAAAAAGCTGGTAAAGTCTTCCATCATACAGTGCTCACTGTTAAAAGTTCCTTTAATGAGATAAAAATAAATAAATAAATGAAATAAATTGCTGGGGCAGCCAGAGTTTTGCCTGACTGTGTGGAATATATAGTAACACAGCAAAGCCCCTCCCTCACTTTTTGCTGCACACTTCCAGTCAGCTAAGTTAAAACATTTTTTTTTTCTTCCTACCTGCAAGAGAAACACATTTGGATGTTTGAAAAACATTTTCAGTCACAGAAAATCGAACTAAAGTAATGCTGTGTTTAAACCACAAAGGGCAACCTATGTGCATCATATTTGTTGAGCAGTCGACTGAAGGACCTACCAAAAAAAAAAAAAAGGCAACTACTAGCAACTAATTAATGCAATATCACCTATATGGAGCTAAATGTGCAAAATGTATGAAATTATTTGCAGTGGGCAACTCAAAACTGCTTTTATTTGTTGTAATTTTAAAAAAAATTCTAATTAGCAATGTGTAAGTGTAATAAATATAATTATTATAACTGTATTTGAGCAGGAGCAGGGGCAAACGTTGTTAAAATGAAACAATTACGTGAAGTTGTACATTTTTGTTTAAATGTTGGTACCATAGCTCGGTGTTGTCTTCAAGACTGTCAAAATCATAACACAAAATGGGTCAAAGTGACTAGTATCTAAGATTAAGGTAGTAATAATAGAGGGAGCTGGAAAGAATAATTCATAACCTGAATTCATAAACAAGTTTTTTTTTTTTTTTAATGGTTAAATTGTTTATCTTAACTTTAATCCCACGTTGAAAATGTGAATTGCTGCTGAATGAACAGCATCATATAAAATAATTCATACTTACCCTCCTCAGTGCACCTTGAGTGAAAACTCAAAAATGAAATGAAGTTAAAACAAGTGATGTGTGTAAAGACGAGATTAAAGGAAATTTTTGAAGTAGAAATAAAAACATCTCATAAGCTTGTCTACATTGATTATCTCTATCAAAGTATGAATGCTGCACAAACAACACTCTTTGCTTGTGAAGGTCTAGTCTAAGTGTTATTGTCACTGCACAAATGCAATCTCTACATGAGCTGAAGTCTTAATACGTCGTAATTTTACCACCTTACTGAGTTTTATTTCATCTTCTGGAAGTGTTTCAGTGAGTTCTGACCAGATCCTCATGTGGTGAATTAAGAAGGCTCCTTCTTGTAAAATTACCAATTTTTTTTAAGGTTTTATTGGCTCTAGTGACCTTTATTTGATAGTGAATTGACAGGAAAAGGGGGGACTAAAGCCTCTATATATGGGTTGTGCTTAATCCCTGCACCACCACAACACTCCAAAATCATCAACCTTCTGACCCAACAGCGTTTGTGTTTACCTAAAGAGGCTAAATTCATTCATATTTGCCTCTGCTATTAATACCAAGATCCTAAAACATTTTACACTCTGACACTTATGATGTATTCCAAGCCCAATGAAAAGTAATGGCATAATATTTACTCTTTTCGGTTGCCCATAATAAAGGTAAATTCTGTTGTTCAGAAATATTTCCAGGTGTGAAAAGCAGAGGAAGGCCTCCCATCGCTCCTACTACAAGAAAGCTGCAGCTGCTAAGCTACAAGAGACGCTAATTGCATCAGTTTGGTAAACGGAGTTGCATTGTCTCCTTATTCTGTTTCTGCTTCCCAACTTGCAGAAACAAGACAGAGAAACCATTTTATTTATGTGTGTCTTTTAGTCTCCAGATAATATTACTATTATTTGAGATGTGAAGAAAACAATTATTCCAGGGTTTTACAAATCAGTCAGAGGTCAGGATCAGACAATATTGGTTGATCAGCTTCAATTTCTGAATATTTTCCTACTCATTGAACGCATCAAAACTCCCACTGCTTTTGTCTTTATAAAAACATTGAACAATTGCCTGTACACTGTACTTTTATTATTATTATTATTATT
The DNA here is from genome assembly GCF_001443285.1 of Poecilia latipinna. Lineage (NCBI taxonomy): Eukaryota > Metazoa > Chordata > Actinopteri > Cyprinodontiformes > Poeciliidae > Poecilia > Poecilia latipinna. Next base: position 465,958 of record NW_015112620.1, on the reverse strand, counting down.
ATTATTATTATTATTATTATTATTTCATTTAAAAACTAATTTACGTGTTGAGGATCTTTGCTTTATTGCAGATGAACCTGTCATTTATTTTCTCTAGGATTCAAAACTATAATCTTCATCTAAGAACCTGCCATTTCTCTTCTTTTTGTATGTCCTAAAAATGTATTTGGAAGGTCAGATCTCAAAGAAAACCAAAAATTGGCATTAGCCAAAAAAAAAAAAACGATAAATAAATAAACCTTGATCGGCTCAGGTTCTACTTCACCCCTCTGTGTTTTTCAGAGCAAGCCGCTGCGAGGTGTAACTGCTGGAGCCTCTCCTGAAGAAAAGTGCTGCTGCAGAAATGTGTAGGTTAAAGAGTCTCCATGACTGTGTAGTGGGAATGTACTCAGCTTGGCAGCAGAACTGTGAACACACTCCACCCTCCACCCCTGCTCTCCTGTGCCAGGGCCGGGCATTCCTCACACCTCCAGTGGCCGCTTGGTAGCCGCTCTTTTTCTCCCTCTTTCGCTCACAGCAGCTCACACAGACAAACTGTCTTTTTGTTCGTATGCAACTACTCGAAACTAACTACTGCCTTCCTTCCTTCCTTTCTTACTCCAGCCGCATACATTTCCTTCATTTCTTCAGCCCTTCATTCTTCCCTCATTTCCTTTTTTTTTTTATTATTATTATTATTTTTTCCTTCCACAGCCCTCCATCTCCTCAACTTTTGGGTCTGATTTGCATGGCAGAGCGTAAAGGATGCAGACAGTGCGAGGGCCCTCCCATGGCCGTGTCCGCCCAGGCTGCAGCGGGGCTGAGATTTGTAATGCTAGACAACACTCTGCTACGCAGGGATAAAACCTCAGCCGCCACGCACAAAAAGAGCCTTGTCTTTTTTTTCTTCTTCTTCTGTTTTTTCCTTCTACTTGTTCATCTCCTTTGCTTTCCAGTGCCTGTGTTGCACTTTTCGCAGGGATGTGCGGCATTCCCAGTGCTATCTGTTTCAGTGAGGAATGAAGATTGCAGAGAGAGAGAGAAAAAAAAAACATATATTGGGACGACAGAGTCTGATGGATGATGTGGAGGATTGTTGTTTTCTGTCTGCCTCTCTGCAGCAGGGTAGCTGAGGCCTACAGCTGAGAAGTCTTACAGAAAATAAACTCTATTCTTATTGTCCCCTTTTTCTTTCACTGATTTTCAGTCGTCATACTGTTTAAAGTATTTGTGAAATTACAATCCAAAAAAAAAGAAAAAAGGAAAATGAAATCTGATCATTTCCTTTTTTTGAATTTGATTGATGTATTTTCACATTTTCATTAAGAGGTGGCCTTTTTGTTTCATATTGTCGGGACACTTTGTTCATTGTTTTGGCCTTTATTTATGCTTTTGTTGCATCTTCCTTTGAAAGAGAGAAACATTTTAAGGCAGAGGAAAAATGACTAATACAAAAAAGTGGGTCCCTTTCTGTAGACACAAAATGACATATTCTATATTGATGGTTATTATCGACTTATCAAACATTTTGTATTTGTAATGCACACACACACAACTCTGTGCACCTGTTGACTTCTCTTTATCATAAAACTCCATATTGTGTCTTTAAATTGAATTTAAGGAATAAATTATCACTATTTCTCCCCATTTTGTGGGGGCTTTCATTGTGGTGATTTATTGATGCATCACATTTTAATATTTTTATTTATCTTTTTTTTTTTTTTTACACATTCCTATTTTATACCTCAATCTTATACATTGCACTCTGTGTGTAGTTAAAAAATTTAGTTTAAATGTGTTACACACATATTTGATAGGACGTCAGTGCCATTCCCTGACCTGTTTTCAGTTTAATTAATTAGAAATAATCAGCCTCACCAAGTCTTGCAGTTATTTTTCCTGCGTGGGATCTAGAAGTTGTTTTCTTGGAGTACAGCGTGTAATTATTTCTAGCTTTACAGACCAGCATGTTGGCATCAGGAGAAAGTGCTCCTGTGTTGCCCGAGCGCCTCTCTGCTCATTCTGAGGTTTTTCTTTGGTGGGGGGGAACTTATTGCCCACATGATGCTGGCTCTTAAAGCAGCGTGCTACCAGAGGCATTGTGGTCTGCAGTTTAAAGGGGGCTGCGGCTACATACAGGCGCACTGCTCAGGGCTTTCATTAACCCCCAAAGCTCAGCCTAATTGACGCTTACAAGTTGCGTGATTAGGACGCTGCTGCCTGCCAACGGATGCCCCGCAGTTTGTTTTGTGACTTTTGGATCTAGCCAGCATCAAATGGTGTTTTTTTTTTTTTTTAAGCTATAGTGTTCTTCCAAGAAAATAAAAAAAGAAATGCCTAAGTCTTACTGTGTGCGCTCTTTCTCTCTCTTTTTTATTGATTTAAGTAGCGTTGATAAATGCTTATGTTTGGAGTTTTTGTTGTTTTTGTTTTGTTTTTGCTTTTTTAATTCCCACCTTACTTAGATTTTGATTTATACACGTTTGGTTTTTAATCCAGATCCGCAAACTTCGCTCCTGCTTGCACTGCAAGAGACGCGATGGAGACGTTGAAACGAGGTCAGCTTGTACAAATACACGATGACTCAAGATGAAATCGTTGTTTAAGTTGTGGTAATGCTTAAAAATAGATAAATATTTACTGCTTGCGCGAAAAAAAATAAATGGAAAACAACTGTATTTCGTATATTTTCAGTAAAGACCGCTGTGGCGTTTCATTTGTCGATTCAGCCACTTGATTTTTGCATCATATTAGTTGTGAAGGCCTTTCAGTTAAAACTCCTTAAGCATCCATAAAAAATAAAAAGATCTTTAAATGAGTTATGCCAAAAATTTCCTTTTGCGTACGAACAGGTTTGCATTTTAGATTAAATTTATTTTTATTTTTTTGTAAAATATATATAAATTGTTAATTACAAAACTACAAAAGATTTGGAAATCGTATTGATTTCTTCTCCCACCCCAATGAAGTTGCGTTTTTTTTTTGTTTGTTTGTTTGTTTGTTTGTTTGATGATTAAAAGCAACTAAGCTTTTTTTTTCGTTCCATAGGCACCACTTTCCTCACCTTATTGAATTTCCTTAATGATCTTATTCTCTGAAACCTTGCAGTCAGGGCCTTTTGCAAAAGTTGGCTCTACAGTTGGTCAAGGCGCTCTTCGGTGTGCTGACTGCGCGCTGCAGTTTGCGCTTTAATTACGAGTGAAGAAAAAAAAAACACATCGTGTTGAGGGGATTATTTGGAGGGTTTTAGAGGCCCATTTTGGGAGTTTTCCAGTAAACTGATCATTTTTACAAACAGGCCATCGCGGGCATGCCTGAGTTTAATATCCAACAGCATCTGTAAAATGAAAAGAAGACGACGAAAAGCATGCAAAAGTAAGCAATTAAAATGTAAATACAATTATTTTAAAAAGACGAATAATCTAAAAATATATTACTTAAATAAGTTTTTTTTAATTAATATTTTCTTCTTTTTGTTATTATTATTATTATTATTATTATTATTATTATTATTATTATTATTATTGTTGTTGTTAGTGACATTGTGGTTGTTTGAATGCATTTTTTTACTGCTTTAATAAATTTCTAATCAGCGTTTTGTAGTCAACTTTTATTGTGATGATTATTATTTTAGAACATTTCTAATTTATTTAATTAATTTACCATCATCTGACCTGTTTTAACAACTTTTGATTTTATTTATTTATTTATTTATTTATTTATTTATTTATTTGATAGATGTTTTCTTAGTTACTTTAACGTCTCGAGAAATGTTTGACCTATAAGCTGTCTCACTAAATATCATTTTAAGGAAAGACAACCTGTTCCAATTTTCACATTGTTGTTAACGTTTGGTTTTCAGTAATTGTATTTATCATCAATTAAATGTGTGTTTTAATTGTATCTTGGATAGTAAAAGGAAAGTTAAACATTTGTAAATTTAGTCTGCTGTTCTGATTTTACATCAATTGACAGTTTTGAAGATAATCCGGTGAACCCAAGCAACAACCTTCCATTGTTGAATGTATATGTTATATAAAGAGAAATAATAAAAAAAAAATGTGTATTTGTAGAAAAAACACACAGGCATACACACACGTTATTCACCCAGACACATTTGTTTTTCCTGTAAATCTGAAGAAAAAAAAACGAGGCTAAAATACAAAACAAACCTAGTTACAGATGACTAATTCATGGGGCCAAATGTGTTAGGGGGGTCAACGCTTAATTATTAATAATTCGCCATGTTGCAGGAATGTCATCAGACGTCTGGTTTACAGGGCATGATGACGACACGCACACACAAATGAACACACATGAACGCGGACAAGCAAAAATAAATAAATATGCACGTGCCGCATTAGTCACGCAAATGTTTATTTCATCTGTGAAGTAGGACCTTCTAAATTTTGAAGAGCCTGAAATAAATATCCTTGCAGATAGAAAGCTTTGTGTATTCAATTCAGTCCAGTTGTTGTTTATGTTTTATCAGATCAACATATTTTCTTAATTTATTTATTTATTTTTACTGTTTGAAAAAGGGCCCCATGCTGAGACAGCTCCATGTCTCTTTGACAGAAGTCTGCCCTTGCATGGGGCCCTTCAGGGTTCACGATTTTTGTTTGAAGCAAAGCCTCCATTTTTTTCTGCATTAAAAAATTTGTTTTTAAATAATAATCTGACAAAATTCTTATTAGAAATAATAGCTTATACACGTATTTCCACAACTGTAGTGCGTCTTCTGCTTCTTTTTCTGCGGCTTGCTCGTGTGTTTAAGTTTCTGTGAACTTATTTCCCCAAAAAAATCAAATCTTCCAAGCTGATCTCTGCACTCGTGTAATCTCTTGGTGACGTCCCTTGCACAGATCTGTGTCAGGGAGCTAAAACTTCTTAAACCCCAGCTTAGCATTACCCAATCAGAAGTCTGATTAACAACCCATCAGAATGTCTTTGACCTGATGAGCTGCGCGGATCCTCCTCCCCTTTGCTCCCCCAACACCGCGATAAAAAAAAATAAATAAATAAAAAATGCGTATTAGAGGAGTCTTCTTGTTCTGATCATATTTTCCCTCTTTTTGCTTGAGCTCAGCTCTAAGTTGGACCAGGATAAGTAAAGTGTGTTGACGGAATGTGCCGGAGCCAGTGCAGCCTGTAATAATCCCCCCCCCCCCCCTTTCCCCCCCCCCCGCCCGGGTTTTTTCCCCCGGGGGTCCCTAATTCCCCTAAAGCCCCAGCTGCTCCCCCGTGGTCGCTGCGCTCTCACCGCGACAGCCTGCGCACCGCTCGCTTTATTAATAATTCACCCAATAATTCCCCGGTTCGAGGTGGCTCACTGTGAACCAACTCATCCACACAACCACCGTGTGGGATTCTGATTGTGCACGCCGGTGAGGTGAGCCGTTCGGTCGGAGCGCTTCCCTTTCCCCGCACGTTATCTCCGCCGCAGTCCGGGACCCGACCGACCGACCGACGTGTCGCTGCTCTGCCAGCGTTCCGCTACCGGCGCAACGCGACGCTGCACGCGCTTTCATCTCGTCAGCTTCAAGAAGGAGGAGGCGGTGAGGGTGTCCCCCCCCCCCCAACCACCCTCCTCAGTTTGTGTGTATCTATATTCTCGCGTGTGCGGGTGTGTGTGTATGTGTGTGAGTGAGTGTGGATCAAGAGAGAGAGAGAGAGAGAGAGAGAGAGAGAGAGAGAGAGCGAGCGAAAGAGAGAGATATACGACGGTAAAAGCGATCGGGCGCGCTGCTTTTTGGACGAGTTTTGGACGCAGAAGCTGCTCGACTGCAAAGACTCTTTAATGAAAGCATAAGAGAAGAGAAACTTACTTTGTGTCACCCCTCCTGTCCAGTAAATTGATCGTAATATTAAGATCATTTCGGGATATGTTTTTTGTCTAAGCGTCTTCCAATCTGGACAAGTTCATCGGGACTTTGACGCGCACGTCTCCCCGACTTCCTCATGCAGGACATGGGTGCATCTGACACCAAACAGCGATAGGACGGAGGGAGGTCCGGAGCTGCTGCTGTCCTCTCTTCAACCAGTCTTCTGCAGAGTGGACCCACTTTTTTTTTTTTTTTTTTTGGGCCTGGAGCGGCCTTGTTTAAAGGTCCGTTTTTTGTTTTGCTTCCGGCAACAGTGAAGAGAGAAGAAGTCGTCGTCCCTCAGCTCTCTCTCCCTCACTTTTTTTTTTTTTTTTTTTTTGGCCGTGAAATTTTAAAGGAAAATGGGGCATTGAGAGGGTTGGCAGAACTCCCCGCGCTATAATGGTACGTGCTGTGGAAACTCAATAGTTCCTTTCTGTTTGGCTCTATAGGGTGAAGTATGGAAGGCTGGATGTAAACAAAACAGGGATTCTGTTTGATTGAGCAGAGCTGAATTTCATTATGGTGAAAGATCAGAACTTTCCTCAGTGTGTTATTATGACTGTAGCTGCGGCGCACCTGTGTGTGTGTGTGCGTGTGTGTGTGTGTGTGTGTGTGTGAGAGAGTGTGTGTGGTTTGTGTTTTTGAGTGTGTGTTAGTGAATACAAATCAGCGGAGTTCACGTTTATTTAACAAATTTCTTATCGATTTTTAACATTAATGCTAACTGTCACCTGCAGTTTGCGTCCTTACAAAAATACGACCGTGCCTTTTAAATTTACAAAAATAAAACTCACTTTAGTGTCCTAATTTAGCTTACATTTCAATTTCAACTAATAGTGTCTATAACATATTCAATGTTTTAAAGCTTTGCTTTGGCTATGTTTTCTTTCTTTCTTTTTTTTTCTTTTTTTGTTTACTTGCAAATTTCCTCTAAAAATAAAAACACAGTATGGTAATAAAGTACGGCTTTCCTCTGGATATGTTTTTAAAAGGCGTGCTAAAAAGTATATTTCTGCTTTGCGTGTGTTTATATTGATGACATCACAAGAGGCACAAGAATCAAGACAAACGAGTGCCATCAGTAGATTGAACACCTTTCAGCAATGATCTTGATTAAAAATTTAGTTCAAAGGAGGACAAAAACAGCGATAGGTGTTCTTAAAATAAATATCATCAGTTGCTTTATGCTATTTGTGATGTCACCAGAGGCATAAGCATGTCTGAGCTTGGTTTGTGGAAAGTAGATTTTTTTATTTATTTATTTTTTTTGTCTTGATGAAATCTCAATAAAGTAACAAAACAAATAGAAAAAAAAAACACACTACGAGTGAGCTTTAATATATAAATTAAGTTTGGCGTTTCAGAAGAGTCTACCAGGGAGCTTTAAAATGTAAATTCCGTTGCTTTAATGCACCGAAGCTGCCCTTTCTTGCTCTCCTCCTATCAGACAGAATGAAACAGAAATTAAAGAATAAGCAGAGCTGACCACCACGTACAACACTTGACACAAAATCTCATTTAATATTATAATTAGCATGCCCTATTTCCGCAGTCTTCTCCATTAGCGCCTTTACACTGCGCCTCTTCCCTGCTTTCATTCGTGCGCCGCTTTAACTCCGTTCCTGATCACACTTCATCGAGTTGACCGAAGGGGGTGTGTGGAGGTGAGATGCCGCTGAAGGACCGTCAAGTGAGGGTCGCACAAAGAGAATATGATTCGCGGCAATTCCCAAGTCTTTAACATTGATCTGAAAATCGGATGATTTGAAAAAGAGAATTATCTCCCTAAATCCTGCAGCATTTAAACGGATAAATCCCATACTAGTAATAATAAAAATCGTCTTATAAAATGGCTGTACTAGAAGCTGCAAAATACCAGATTGCTTTTATTGCCCATGTTTTGTTTTTTTTTTTTCCTTCACCATCCAAGCCGAATCAAGCTTTTGCATTAAGAACAGCTCAAGAGATTCCATCAGGGAAATGTACTTCACACTTCTTTATTTATTGGAGCTTCCATCCTATTTGAAATATTAAATATTACAACATGGATTTGGCAAAGTTAGTTTTTTTTTTAATTATTATTATTTTGTGCAAAAAAAAATGCACAGCATTACTGGGATAAATACTGGTTAAAACAAAGACATTACTCAATACTTTATAGATGTATTCCTAAAGTGGCCTGTCCAGGTTTTTGTCAGGAAGACTGAGGTAATATTTGAAAAAGTTAGAATGTAGCTATTTACATTTTCTACAAAAAGTGCAAATATTATGCTATCTCTTTTTCATATTAGGTAAATAAATAAATAAATAAATAAATAAATAAATAAATAAATAAATAAATAAATGGTCAGCATTACATTAAATATCCAAAAAGAAAGCTATACAACATAATAATAATAACAGTCATAATCATAATTTTCAAAATCATAATGTTAAAGTGTATGCCCAATTCATGCCTTAAATTACATTCAATCTTTTCAATATTTGCATAGCTTTACAATGGTCATTGGCATAATACAGCAATTTGAGTCTCTCTCAGCTCTTTATATCTATGCTTATTTGTGCGAGTCAGTGTTTATTAACAACTTTATGACATCACATGCAAAAAAACAGTAAAAAAAAATAAAAAAAATAAAAGTGTATTAGCACCAATAGGAGCCCCTAATCACAGCAGCACATCAACACAGACACGGCCTCCAAATATCAAATGGTATGCGTCGTTTTAACGTCAGCTGTCCAGCCATTTCTCCAACGCAAGTGACCTGGTAGACAATGGTTGATAACTGGCACTGATATGATAAGCCTGGTTCTGTTTTGATTGTTGGCCTATAATTTCACAGTTGGTTACGTTGCGGTTGTTGTAGAGAGAACCTGCCAACGGCTCAACCTGTCAGTCAAGGAGAAAACCAAAGAAAGTAAATGGTGCCAAGCAGGGAGACGGGTGTGAATCTTCTTGTGTTATTACAAAGATCTTCAGAGCATTAATCGAGTTGAGGTGGTGAAGAGTGAAACTTTTGAAGTCACCTCAACCCGCTGCTAAATTCAGTGTGTTTGCATCATGATGTAACACAAATCTACACGGCCTGATGGTTGTGGTAAACTCTGCTGCATTAAAACCATAACCACAAGAAAATCCCTCCACGGATCACTCCTTGTGGGGAAACAAAAGGATGATTGTACCAACCAAAACCTCATTGTTAAATGCACTAAGGCAGTGCAGCTCTTTACTGAGTGTGGTTTGGCTATTAAGAGAGAGGGGGAAAAAAAAAAAAAAAAAAAAGATTGGATTAGGATCCATGCAGGAAAAGCGGTGTCCATGGCATCTGGTAACATAATCCACGGAGAAGGTGCATGGTGCAAACAGTACAGCAGAGGAACGTCGCTGCCCTGGTAGATCAGAGTTACAATTGGTGCTGTATTATCAACAAGCCACAGTTCAGAGCCTATCCTGTCTGGTGAGATCAGTAGTTGGCAGGCAAGCTGCCAGGACAAGTGAGTATTGGAGTGTGTCACAGTGTGAGTATCTCCTCTTGTTTCTCTGGAGCCGTTTGGGTGAGTGGCTTTTTTCAATGAGGTTGGGACGGCTAATGTTAGTGTTGTCACATAAACAGCTTCACTGTACCTCGTGCTTTGTGTGGTTTTTTTATATGCCGGTGTCCCACATGTACGCTTCCCAAAATACACTTTGCACCTCTTTCCAGTTGTGTTTTTTTGAAATGGGTTATGTGGCTCATCACCCAGGGTGCCAATCTAACTGGGGCAGTATGTGATGTGTCCTCCTCATAAAAGGTATCAGTCAGTCAAAGCAGTGAATGAGTAAGAAAATGTGGTCATATTTTACAGCTGGGATACAACAGCTGCAGCTGATTTTTGCATCTGATTTGTGACTTCCTGTCGTCCCCAAAGTAATGGGATATTTCACAGGCTGCATTTGATCTTAACTGATCAAACTTGAACATGATTATTTAACATGAACAAAGATTGTTTAAGACCCAGTTTAAAATTCTCTTTAAGCTCTTTGTGAAGTCACAAACAGAGCACTCTTAATGCGTTTTGTTCATCAGGACAATCTTAGATAAAGATAAGTACATATTACACAAAGCAATTTTGGAGAGTTTTAGATACTGAACATTTTTACATTTCAATTAACTGCGTTAGTTTTCAATGCAATGTTTAAAAATGGTTTAATTCCAATTAAATTAACTACTTTCCTTTTAGTTAGAAACTTAAACCTTTTGACTATAACTTAACCAAAGTTGGTTCAGTCAGAAAGTGACTATGTATTGTAAAATTACAGAAGCATTTAGCTGCCAAAGCCAGGAATAAATTCAGGAGCAGCGCTGTTAAAACACAAAACTTTCTTAGTATAGCAAGATATATAAACACATTCTTCTGAGAGATTACAATTTCTTAGTAAAGCATAAAGCTCCCCCTGACTTCTCATCTTCTCATTTTGTTTCTTCTAGGTGATGTTCAAAAATCCCTTAAGGTGTTTCCGCTTCACTGTTAAGACCTTCCTCGTTTAAATGAATAAATATTTTGACTTTGTATATAGAGTCTGAGGATTGAGTTTTGCATCTCGTTTCTCCATATAATAAGATATTGTTGCGAAATAGATTGTGGAGATACTGCTCCTTACTTATTGTATTTTTCTATCTCTGGCAGTTAGATGCTGTAAAAAATAACAACTGCCATGAGACTTGTGGTTGAGACAATTTGTGTGTTGAAGCAAGAATTCAAGCCTTAGCTAGTTTAGCTGCAACACTATATGCCAGAGTTTGGACCACAATGCTTTAATCTTAAGAGATTAATATAATTTTAAAGAAAGCTTTAATGCCGGCCCAATCCGGCACAATGCACCTGAACCTGGGACATTTTTTAGTGGTTCCTATTCCACTCTCATCTGGATCCTATTTTACTATCCTTCTCCTGTCCCTCTGCATCCATCTCTTCCTCACTTCTATTCCGACTGACATCATCCTGTCCCTCTTTAACAACTCCACAAACAAAGCTGATGCTGTCAGTGTCTGCTACTTAACAGCAACAATGATTAACTGTAGCACTTTTGCAAAGAATTCATAGTTTTAGAACACATATACAAAATAAACTGAAGCAAAATGCTAACCACACAGGAAGTGAATTATTTACTTTATTTGTATTTTTTTTAGGTGGTAAAAAATAGAAACAGTACAGGACAGCTGGATGAATAGTCTGCATATTGAGATACTACTTTTTTTTTAATTTTGGACACAGACTCGGTGTGTTTTCTTTTGCAATCAAACCAGTATGGAATGTTTGTAATTGATCAAGCAGATTAATTATTTATGCACATATGGTGTAACAGTGCTGGTTGGCCACCTTTAACGTGTGCCCTGAACACATCCAAAAACGAAAACATGCTAAGTCTGGGATGGGACAAAAAAGTCCCAGCTTGCACGACTACCCTGCTGTAGTCAGCCTGCTTGATCCTGTGACATCACTGACCGCCAGCATCCAAAGTAGTTGTTAATTTGGTGCATTTGTCTGCACCATGCACTAACTTTTTTTTTTCCTTAAGTAGTTTTTCAGCTCCATCCATCTCTTTTTCCAGTTTTTTTTTTTTTGGCATATTGGATTATTTAACTAGCCTTGTCATCGCTTTTCTACACAATTCTGCTTGATGCTCATCTCTCTTCAATGCTCCGCATGGGATTTCTGCCATTAAGCTAGATTTCTCCAGTAGAATTTCAACCAGGCCAATTGGCAAACAGAAGGAGGGGTTGTGAACAACGATGTTGATTTTCTGCACTGTTTTAGAATTGTAGCCTGCCTGTAGTTTTAGCATTGGCAACCGAGGAAGTGAACAAAGCCGTTCAGTCAGTGTTGCCTCCCCCTGCCCCCCCCAAAAAATAGCATTAACAGCCATCTTGTTCAGCTCATCACTTCTCTCTTCATAATGGGGGGGTTGGTTGTTTACAGCGTAATTTTTGGTAAGCTTCATAGCATCAAACTGGCGCATTACATATGTCACAGCCAAATATTAGTGAATGGGTAAAACTGACAACTTCAACAGTAAGTAAGTTATCCTTCTCAATAGTTGAGAGTCCAGATCCTCTGGAGAAAAGCATCAGACAACATTTGTATCCGGCTTTGAATATGATCTAGCAGCAGCTCTGACGCTGAAGTCAAACTTGTTAGCAAGCTGAACTATTGAACCCTAAAATTGTCATTATAACTAATTACAATTAATGTAATTAATAACTGTAATTAGTTCAAAAGTTACCGATTTGATTACATTTATTTAAGAAAACCTGCAGCAGATAGTTGAGCATCTTAAGCTGCAAACACGAGTCAGTCCTCTCCATTCTACTTGCTCAGGATGTAATTAAATTTCAATCAATTTATATAATTAAGCTGATCTGAATATACGTATTTGTATGAATTGAACCTGTTATACAAAGTGACCTAAGATGACATTTTTTTTTTTTTATAAACTGGCACTAATAACCCGACTTGAACTCAGAATTGCTAAGATCTTCCAAAATATAATTTATGCAAACTGGTCCACTATTGGGGAAATCAAGTTTGTTCTATTATTGTATGTACGTAAGTATAAGCTCAGGAGGAGAAGGCAGTTTAGGGTGGCGTTCATGAAAGAACCCTAACAGCCTGCTACTATTTTTTTTCCACAAGCACATTGAGCACAACGCAAGAGTTTAGCCTCATGCAATCTTAAACTCTTCATCTTGGCGCTACATTTGGTCGAGCTAAATTATCAGGACTGAAAAGAAGAGTGAAATAATTAGCCACCACTCTGCTCAGCCATCTTTCTATTCTTACTTCTTTTTTTTTTTGTATGTTATGTCTGCTATTGTTTTCCCATTTCATCAAGTCTCTCCATTCCCAGAGGATAGTTGTGTGAAAAATTTTATTTTTCCAACATTTCTCCCTGAGGTAGCTTTGGCAAGGACTCACACGGCGGCCATTTCTGCCTTTCATACAGTGCTCAGACACTGTGGAACAGATCGCCGGTGCGGCCTGGAGTCTTTGAAGTGGCTGCCATCTCACACAGGTTGGCTGGACCATCTCTCTCTCTCTCGCGCGTGCGTTCGCTCTCTCTCGCTCTTTTTCTCCCCCCTCATCACCCCCAATTTTCATCTTGCGTCCTCAATTTGGCAGTGGTAACGTCAGCGACCACATCTTGACAGTGAAAACGTTTACTGAGGTAAAAAGGGATGGTAATAATTTTGGATTTTAAAAAGATGTGCTGACAGAAGCTGCAGATGATGATAGCAGAGGTACAGTCTGGGACGAGGTGTAGGAGTACTGCAAGTTTCTGAGGTGCAAACACAGGATCATTGATATGTTGCCATTCATGTTCTTTAAAATGGAGCCATCTGAGAACAAAATTCACCATGAGAGGTTTCCCTACACAAAGCTCTGTGGAGGTGTGTGTGCATGCATGTGTGTGTGTGTGTGTGTGTGTGTGTGTGTGTGTGTGTGTGTGTGTGTGTGTGTGTGTGTGTGTGTGTGTGTGTGGGAGTGTATGTGTGCGTGTACATAGATGCGAGAGTCTGAGCAGGTTTCGGAGATCTCACCTCCAAAGAATTTGGCCATATGGTCGTCAACACATCCACCAAGACAGAGAGAGAGAGAGAGAGAGAGAGAGAGAGAGAGAGAGCGGGCCAAGAAGGACTTAGTGAGATGGAGGGGGAGAAAGTGAAAGAGAAGTGTCTTCTTTTGTCAGGAGAAAATACAGCTAGAAACACATCTTATACCCCTACCTTAGATCAGATGGTTCACAGGAATAAAACAACTACAAAAAAAAAAAAAAAAAAAAAATGAAATCCTCCAAAGCATCCTCTCTACGCCACATATTTGCGAAGTAGGAAAATCTGTCTCAATTAGCACATTTGCATTGGGCGATGATGGACTCCAAATAGGTCACTGACTCAATCTCCCGCCTCCGAATCTTCCCTCTAAAATGTTAATTAAGGAGGGCTTTGAGATTTTTTCGCTCTGGGCTGGCCATATGGGCTGGGCATATGCTCTATATATACAGTACAATATATAATTCATACACTGCTGCAGGAGAGAGAGAGAATGAATGTTTGGGGCCCTGGAGTTTTTTTTTGTTGTTGTTGTTTTTTTTTTTTGAGGGGTTTACTACAAAGGGGCGGCAGTATGTTCTGGCCTCCCCAGTGGCAGGTACAGAGCTTAGTCTATTCATTAGCTCCGTGTTATTCGCTCTTGCACAATGGGATTGAGGTTCATCAGCACCTGTTTCTTTGGCTGATGACATAAAGAGGGCATGTAAACTGCTCTTTGTCAGTTGGTTAATATAAAATGAGAGCAAATGATCTGCAAGTCAGATTGACCTGTTTTTTTTTTCTTTCTTTCTTTTTGACTCTTTTGTCTTGATGCTTGTGAACTCTGGTTAAATGGATAGCTCATGATATCTTATTATCTTATTGCAGTTGACAACTCCGAGCATTGACTAAAAATAGATTTCTACCATTTTAAAACTCCTCTTGCTCAAAACCTCACAATAGTTTGTTCAAATGTTCTTTTGATAACCTTTAAACTGTAGTCACAGTTGCACTTGGTTTTATTTATTTGATTTAACCTGACACGTCCCATTGATGTACACTGTGTTTTCTGCCGAGAAACATGTGAACATCATAGAGATTTACAGACAAGCCATTGTTTATTTAACTGTGAAACGAAGATTGGAGGCATTGTAGCACCAAACATCTTCCTGAGTGAAACACTACTGAGAGTTTATCTTGTAAGTAATGATTATTTAGCTAAAAGCTTTGTCTGAGAGAGGCTAAGAAGACTAAAACAAACATCTATCCTCCTAATACAGTCGTACCTTAAATATTTCATAGCTGTTTATGCAAAAGATGCTCGAGAAACCTTTAAATTGTTCAGGTCTATTAGTTACACCAAAGTCAATGATTGATTTACACAGAAATGGTGATACAAGGTGAGCCACCGTCTGTAGCAGATAACTTTCTTGACTTCTTCATTTAGAATAAATCAAAAATAGACTTTTTGGTGGAAGATGCTGGCTCTAGCAGCTTATCAGAGAAGAACCAAAACCATCCTAAAAAAAAAACATGAGCCTCAAAAAAAATCTCACAGCAGATCATACAAAAACTAATTTATGCACATTTTATTTGGAGGTTGGAGTTGGCGCACCACCGACCTTCCTGTGTGAAAGGAACATGTAAAATATTTTCAGCCAAAGGAAATAAAACTAATTGAAAAAAAAGACATTTTTTTTGTTTATTTTTTCAATTTTTGCACTTTTTACCACTATGTTCCACTTTACATGTTCCACTGTTTGCAATCATTTTCATACTTGAAGATCATTAGTGTTAATATTTCATCTATCTCCATTTCTTGTGCTGACAATCATTGGCTTCTGTGGCTATAAGGCGATTCAGTCAAAACATAACAATGGATATAATAGCATTCAGATAAACTACCATGTTTGATTTGTGCTAAATAAAAATATTATTCTGTTGAGATTGTTGTCTTAAGACGTGGAAGTCCACTTTGGTCTTGACCTCTCTGTTCGTCAGCTCCAGCTTCCAGGATCACTAATTTGGAAATTGTTCTAAACAAAAACATCAACTTTACATACAGCACTGCAAGTAAGATATTAGCTATTAATAACCTTTTTTAAACAACTATTCTTTAAACCGCTGAACCGTTCTTTTAAAACTTGCATATATGAAGGGCTTCAGTGCAAAGAATTTCTCAGATTTCATTAGATTTCCTTGCACACTCGCAGTTGTCCTGATGCCATCAGGCCAGACTCCCATTCACCAGCAGAATGAGGCAGTGGTAGGCCAATGAAAACAGCTCTTGCCCACTCGCAGCTTATTTGGGCATAGCCAAACCAATGAGGGGAGGCCTGCTGGTGCACCTGACCCTGTTTCTGGCTGCTCCCAGCCAATCACTGAAGCTCCAGCACACCTGATGCATTGCTGGTTATCAGAAGGCTCAGGCTGGTGTGGACCCCTGCACAGGTGCCGTGGAACCAGGCCATTATTGGGACCACCAGCCAATCAGATACATTGTTTCATTAACACACGTGTATCCTGGCAGACTTTGGGGTGTTTGCTTTTTGTCCTTGAGTACGCTGTTGTATATTAGCATGTAAACGTGCATCTCAAGAACTCCACTAGCCTGCTCCCATAATGCTTTGCTGCCTTATCAGCAGGCCTCTCTCTCTCACGCTGTTCCTGGCTCCATCAGCATCGTGAGACTCAACAATAGGCGCTGTGTTGCCCCCTCAAGGAGCCGAGGGCCTCCGCAATAAAAGCAGGCCAAAAACAAAAAAAACAAAAAAAAAAAGAAAAGAAACATGTTTATGGACTAATAAAGATGATTAGAAATCGCACAATTGCAGAAAAATGGGAGGTTTGCGAGTGCAGATTATCTGTAATAAAAAGACGGGGTAGAGGGGGAGATGGAGAGTGAGCTGTACAGACCTCTCATTGCGAAGGATATGAATAGCCTTTGTTTTCACCACAACTCAGGGCTGTGTGGTCTGCCAACGTCTGGCTCTTATTATGGGGTTTGTGTCTGTGTGTCTGCGTAAGTGGCATGCACGTGTGCACTGGTGGGAGCTTGCGAGTGTTGCTGTGTGTTTGTGTGCAAAGCAAGTAGCACATGTTTGTGAAAAAAAAAAAAAAAAAAAAAAAATATTTGGGAGATTATATTTTGGGTGGGCGGGGGCGGGGGGAGTCTGGGGGACAGAAGAGTATATATTTGTGTGTATCTCAATACAGGCACATACACTGTTTCTTCCCTGCTCTCCTTCGGTAAATGAATGGTGCATGGGGTCTTGGGCTGGCACAAGCGGGTGTGCACGCTTTTTTATCCGTTAAAGTTGTGAAATGAAATAGGATTTCATTGAACGCCGCAGCGGCTGTGGGATTTGGGCTCCCTTTGGCGAAGTTGAGTGGGGATAGGTTGATCCAATCAACAGCAGAACTGCAAGGAGAGCCTATTTCACAGCTCCGGACCCTGCCAGAACCCTGCCTCTCCGCCTGCCTGCTTGTCTTAGAATACAAATGAAGCTCCCTGAATGCACACCTACACACATATGCATGCATACGCATTGATATTTGGACTGTGGATTTATGGGGCTGTAGAGCCTCTGGAGAAAGGATAACTATTATATCTTCATTATTATTATAATGAGGCAAGCATATTTTAGGGAATTTCTTTTTCAGAAAAAAAAAAACATGAACGTTAAAGATTTGACCACACTGATTGCAAAGCATTACATATATTTATATAGATCTGTATCATTGGGTATAGATCTATATCTATATATAGATATGTATCTATGTAGATATAGATCTATTTGGATTTTCTTGTCTTTCCCATTTTGAGGACTAATTAGTCTCTGTGCAATTCTGCCGCACATTTGGTCACAGTTTACTTATTAAGGTTCCGTCAACACTCAGCTAAAGCTTTAAGATATAAATGAATAAATTCTTCAGTTGAAATTAATTTTATTGGAACTGTTAGGAATTATGGAGCCACTACTCTGACTGTAGATACGGATCGGTTCAGCTGATATTTTTCTGACATTCAAATGTCTGCCTGACTTAAATGGGATGTTCTGTTGTGTTTCCTATTTCGAATAGTGGCTGTTAGAAATGGTCCTCTGGGGTCAGTCATGTTTATATTGCAGGCAATTAAAACATTGTGGATTAGTAATTAAAAGTTCCTGAACTCACAGGAATTAATAATAATGCTAAAAAAGAAAAAGAAAAGCTTTAATTGAATTGTTAAGGGTAAAACAAACAAATAATTAACTAAATTAAGTAATAAATATTTGCCTGGTGCCTGTTTTTTTTTCCCAGGGTGACATTATTTTAAGGCTTTATACAAATATTTACAAGCAGTGCCCATAAAAGTAGAAAGCACTGCAAGTCTTAAAAGATTATAACAAGTACTTTTCACACAGTAAAAAAAAAAAAAAGGCATTGCGAGCTGATATAGAAAAGTCCAAAACAAATAAATACCGTTACATGCACTGCTGTTAAACAATGATTGCTGTACCTGAAAAGAACAACAAGTAAAGGTGGAACAATGAACGCGAAATGCTTCAACTCCCTCACTTTTGTTTTCACTGTGTTTGTTTTTCAGGCTACTGACACTTACCTGGTGAACGACGATCCTACTAGAGGCCCCGGGATGCCCGAATGTTTCCTCGTGTCGGACACATACAGGGTATACACTCCACCAAGCACACACACACACACACACTTTATACTCTAGTCGTTTAATTTTGAGCAATTCAGTTCAAAACAAAGCAATCATGTGTAATTTGTACCTCGTCTGTGCTTTTTACACCACATGTTTTAGACAGGAGCAGAAAGATCTTTTTTTTTTCTGACTTTGGAGGCAAACTCCTAATGTGTTCAGGAACTAAATTCAAGGTTCCTCCCCTTTTCGTTTTACTGTAAAATCCGCACACATTCCACTGAACCATAACAATTTCATCTCCACACTTACATTTAAGCTTTTATACTTCAAATTCTCAAAGACAGGCAAACTGCAAATCTTTAGCATAAAGAGAAAAGCAACATTTGAAGCTAGTTCAAACATCACTTTTTTATTTTTGCAGGATACGCTCTGTGCAACAAGCGCTGCATGTAGCCCCCCATTTTTTTTTTACACGTGTGTAAAAAAAAAAAAAAACTGCTTTTCACGTTAACATGTGACAGCTGGAAACCCGCTCACTTGGCCTGTGTCCTCTAATCTGACATGTGCCGGGGTTTTTTTCTTTTTTTTTTTTTTCTTAATGCCAAAATTAAGACGTGATGACATCAGACTAGCAAAATAAATCTGAACAGTTTTTTCTCTCGCTCTCTCTCCACGCTGAATGCAAACACAGTAATCCAAACCAGTCCGAGTATAACGTTCGAGCGGCTATTAAACACAGTAAACACATGAAAAGCAGCAGGCGTGACACATTGCTCCACGCACACGCTCAGATTGGAAACAGATCCGTGCAGTCTCTGGGATGTACACTGGATATCATACGCTCCTATAAGCCACCGCGGCCCATGAGCCATTTCTCTCTGGCTGCACACGTATGTCTGTATAAATTTGACTTGGACTGACCCCCCTTCCCAGAACACATATATAAACAGCTTACTCAAACAATATTTACACTGTACGGCAAAGTAAATGGGCACAGTTACGCACATTTTCCACTCACATATTTCCTGCCTTTTGAGAAAAGGCGACCTCAACCACCTGTCTCGCACATTTAGCATGCTAATGGCTGCATCAGTATGCTACATCACTTTCAATATTTAATGGCCTAGCCACAGGCGATGGGAAATATCAAGTATATGGGCAGCGCCGCGTGTCAACGGCAGACCACAACATGCTAACTTTAGACAGGACCATATGGTTTTCTCATGTGCTCTTTAACGGCTCAGAAAACACCAGATCCGCGCTCAAAGAGAGGCTTTTCCAGGTGATGCACAGACAGGTCTCCTTGCTTGATCGCAGGCCGGAGAGGGTCTTGGAAACCAAGACACGAGTACCGAGGTTCTGCAGCGCCATTGGTTGCAATAGTATATTTGTTACTGGGACGGACACTTTAATGGCAGACTCAAGATGACAACACAAACAGCCGGCAAAGTTGGACAGCTGAAAGGGGCGGTTTGTTCGATGGAATAAGGCAACTAGAGAAAGACGCAAAAGATTAGAAAACAGAAAAGGGAGAAAAACCTCACTAAAAAGAACCACAGAGAAAAGGCAGAAAGGGGAAGACGGAGAGAGAAAAGAGGGAAAATGAGGGAGCGCACACAAAGGCTTTTGGTTTGGGCCTGTGCCGTGGCGGGGTGTGGTTTGGAAAGAGGAGAGACTCTGGCAAGGGAACACTGCACCTACAAATGCTTTACTTTCTTTCACATTTATTTTGCATTTTACTCTTTTTTTTCCCCTTCTCAATCTTCCCCTTTTTCTGTCGTTTCGTGCCAACACGTCTTTGACCAACAGACATTTGTGCCCGTGTAAGAACTCTGCGCACTTGTGTACACGTACCTTGTGTTCTGTACTTGATACACGTTCTTTTTTTTTCTTTTCTTTTCTTTGTGGTGTCTCTTAAGTATCGTACATAGGCTGAGGTCTCGTAAAGCTGCACAGCTTCGTATCCCCCCGAAAAATCTTGGCATTAGAGCAGTAGGGTGACTTCAGCCCCTGAAACCGCACCCTTTTACACAACTTAAACACACTCGCAGACGTATGCACATGCAGAAAACGTATTCCAACTTAGGCATACACACACTCACAGTCACACGCACACACACATGGAGCAGGGGCTTATGTATAATTGCAGGCACTCTGCCTGCATATATGAGTTTGATTAGACTGAGTAGCAGGGAGCGGGCGAGGATAAAGCCAAGCCTGATTAGAAACAGAGTGTATTTGCTTCCATACAATAGGACTCACAATTTGAACGGTTAAGTTCCCTGAGTTCAGGTTATTATGTCTCTTTATTTGTATATCGAATGCTTGAATATAATATAGAGTTAGTTAAAGACACCATCCATAATAGATGTTTTTATTATGAAATGCCCATTAATGATAAAGTCACTAAGTAACGAGGTCTTGATTCTCGCTAGGGGATTTGCAAAATACAACAATTAAAAAAAAAAAAAAAAAAAAAAAGCTCACCGAAGAAAAAAGCTGCTGGAGGTCATCTGTGTTTGCTTGTGACATCACAAGAGGCAAAATATGCCATGTTTATATAAATATGTCTTAAACATGTTATTGCTATATGCACTTTTGAAGACATTTAATTATTATATTGTGAATGGGAAAGAAAAATAGGAAAAGTACAAGTCAAGGTAGTCAAAATGCCTGGTACGTTGTCTTGTGCCTTATGTGATGTCACTAGAGGCATGTCTGCTTTTTTGGGACAACAGGAGGTTTAACTTGAATAAATAACAGTTTACAACAAATATAAAAACTGACCATAACATGTTGTTCTCTGTGGTCAACCATAAAACTATGAGTTTTACACAAACTTTGCAGAAAAAGCTTTAAAATCCAACAAAGGGAAACCAAGAGATTTGAAAGTGAGCTTTACACAAAAGCGAAAGTTGCTTGTTTCTTCTCATGGTGGTTCCCAGTGATGTTAGTGTTTCTGTAAATACCTCATCTCGTATAAACTATTTTATGGTCTTCAAAGGAAGAGCTCCTCACCTTGAAAATGATAGGCAAAAGAGAATCCTCTTGCAGAACAGAACTTCACACTGCAACACCTCGTAAACTGAAAAGTAGAACCTCCTCATTTAAGACGATGCATCATACAGAACCACTCTGCACTGCACACGTTGAATTCAGCATATAGCAAACCTTCACATTCTGGACGCAGAACACAGGGGCCTCTTGGAGTAGATTATGGGCTGACAAAAGACCACAGAATCTGAGCTGTAAATTTAAAACATTTTTCTGGTGCCTATTTTGGTCACTGCTGGGTTTGCTTCTGCATTCTTTGTAACGGCAAAGGATATGAAAGCAGAAAAAAAAAAAAAAAATCACCATAAGTCAAATCTGCCACTATAAAGTCAAAGAACTTTTAAAGACAATTTTAAGATGAAAGAAAAGAAATAATGCTCAACTTTAAAGATTGAAAGTCGGCAAAAAGTGCTAAACAGCGTAAAAAGTAAGAGCTATTAACTTAGTCATAGTCCAGCTGATAGATAGATGGACAGAGAGTCAGTAACTCATTCAAAAAAAAAAAAATTTAATTCTGTATTCATTCACTAGCAAGCCTATGCCTACAAAACAGCTAGGTAATGAAGTATGGATTTCACCAGCCGGCTTTACATAGAAACAACGTTTTTAAAAGTGCACTGGCTGCACTGTGTGCACTGTGTGCATAATTTGGGTCAGTGACATCATAAGAGGTGCAAGAATTAAGTGAATCAGCAGGCATTAGTATATACTATAATACAAAAAATATCCCTTCACAAATAAATTAAAAAGAAAAACAACAAAGTTTTTATGCAGAGCAATTCAGTCAGAAACTGCTTGTTGTGTTTTGTGTGTGTTCGGGTCATAGACGTCCCCACAGAAACAAGAGCTGAGTTGGTGCCTTTGGTAAACAGAACTAAAAACCCTTCAAGGGGATATTCAGATTAACAATATATGGATAAAGAGGAAAACCAAAAAAA
>NW_015112620.1:434327-440771 GCF_001443285.1 Poecilia latipinna | reverse complement strand
AAAATAAAAAAAAAATGGGAAAAAAGGAAAAACAAAAAAAAAAAAAAAAAAAAAAAGAAATTGATAGAAATTCATATTTGTAACAGAACTCCGATCAGTTGTGTTATGTGATCTCACGAGATGTAGCTGTCTGTGGATTTCTGTTTTCAGGAAGACAGATTTTTATCTTGATCAAATATTGTTTTACATCAAATAGGGGCAGGGGGGGGGGGATCTTCCATAACATGGTAGATTATACCTGAAATACGTTTGACTGATTACACAGAGAACCCTGGCTAGTAACCTTCACAATATTCTCCTGCTGTGCATTTATATCCATGAAAATGTAAGACCTACAATAAAAACTGCAGAGTACATCTGGAAAGTTGCTGTAAAGCTCACGTCTCCCTAAGTTTCCAAAACGCTTCTGTGCCGGCCCCCCAGACCCCACATTAAAATAGTAATCATTATCAGGGCCTCATCCAACCTCGGACCGGCCCTGGACAGAAGCTTCGCTAAAGAGGGAAAAACTTAATGTTGAAAGTTAGATTTGTGTGAAGGTAATGGATGAGCGGGTATAAGGGACAGAGAGGGGTAGAGTCAGAGAGAAAGAGCGAGGGAGGGAGGGTGCAGAGAGAGGGAGAGAGAGAAAAAAAACTTTCCTCTAAAGTTAGTGCGGAGCTTTCACTGTGAGCGAGGCGGAGTTATACAGCCTGGACTCAGCCACAGCGGCTTTGCAATGCGGCACCGCAGCGAACCTCCATCCAACTTTGTGATCAACCTCTCCAGTTTTCATCTCTAGGCTCCACCATGTACTCCCCTTACTGCTTGACACAGGTATGAGAGAGAAAAGGGAAGAAAATCCGCCGTTCGTTGCGCTGCTCTCCGCTGCTGTTTTCCGGTGTCCTCTCTCTGGTTTGTTCCTACTGTATACTGTGCGGTTACAGTGTTGTGTTGTGCTACTGCTGCCTGTCATTTGCTGCGCATTAAGGAGCTTTTTACCCCATCTCTCCTTCCTAACTCTGCTCTCTTTCTCCGGGTAGTGTTTAACTTCCCTCTACGCCTCTCTCTCTCTCTCTCTCTCTCTCTCTCTCTCTCTCTCTCTCTCCTTCTCGGTTCTATCTCATGGCATTCCTCCAGCGGGCTTATACTTGCGCGTCTCATTGCGCATGGTTTGGAGAGAAAATGGCGCTTCTCCCAAATCTATTTTATATTAAACAGGGGGTCGGAGGGAAAAGGGGAAGAAAGAGGGGGTGGTGTCCTGCAAACGCCTCTGGGTTAAAAACCGACTTTATTATATATGAAACTATTTTTTTTTTCTTTGAGTTCTTCCTCATATGCTTTATTTTGACTTTGTGACTTTACGGCTGTTTTAGGGAGATCTCCGCCGTGCTCATGCGATCGGCTGTATGGGGCCTTTTCGGGTCACCGTATAAGCGCACCGATCCCGGCCCCTGAAGCTTTAACATGTTCTGCTTAAAGGGACACATAAAAAAAAGAAAAAAAAAGAAAAAGAAAAGCAGCGGTTACTTTTCACGCATTACAGCTTGCACGTGTGTGCGTGGCGACTCCACGCTGCGTCGTTATTATTCAGAAAAGCAACAGAGTCACTACAAGATTTAATTAATTATATGATTTCATCCATGTGCGTGATTTCACGAAGAGGCTCCATAAAGACGACTGGAGTCTTTTATTATTATTATTATTATTATTATTATTATTATTATTATTATTATTATTATTATTATTATTATTATTATTATAAAGGTGACATTATTATCATCACACCAAATATTAATTTGTTAAAGAAGTATTTTTAAAAAAAAACATATATTAAATATATTTACAATCCTGTGTTTATATAAAATGCTAGGGGTTTAGGATTTTTTTTTTTTTTTTACCTTTTGGCCTCATTTTCTGTTGGCACTCAGTAGCAGAGAGTGATCGGTCTACAATTATCTTTTTTATGACCTGAAAAACCCTGTAATTTTCTTTCCATTTATGAGATTTCACTCAAACTGTTCATTTGAAACAATATAAAAAAGGTCTAAGGTGAACAGCCCTATTCTTTAGTTTCACACACACTTCTTCACTTGTAGCATCTTTTCTTTCTTTCTTTTTTTTAATGAATGCTTTTATTGGTACATTTTTCATTTTGTGCTTCTCTATGTGTTAATAAGCGAAACAGATAATCATAATTTTACAGTAATTTGTCTGTAAATTGAACCAGCTCTGGCTCATAACTTTGCAAACTCAAAGGTCAAGCTGCAGATGACCTTTTGCATTTTCCTTGCATCGCCTGGAGTTCTGACCTGGGCACATGGCTAAATACGCTCCTACATGTGTGTTTGTTTCATGCACTTTTGTTTCTTCTGTCTTGTGCAGTCACTGCAGAGTTAACGGAGGAGAAGTGCAGCAGCGGGAGAGCCTGCAGCTTCAGGCCGCCCTTCATGGGGTTTCTCCCCTCGACTACCGCTGGCTGCAGTTCCTTCGCCAAATTGTCCAAATATGTATCACATTTAGATTTTTTTTTTTTTTTGTATTTCTATATTTAGAAGATTACCAGTAGTTTAACATTATTAACATACAGCGTGGTTGTTCTTCTTAAAAAAAATCTTTGTCAGGAATTCCTTCATTAATCCTCTTTATTTTATTTTATTTTGTTTTATTACTTATTTTTTCAAAAACCACTTGAGTTGATCTTGACTTTACAAAACTAATCACAGCTGATTACATTCTAAAACGGAAGCGTGCTAGATTTTTCTGTGATCCACGGAGGTCACGGCCCACAGCGCTCCTCTCGCTTGCCGAGTCGCTCCATCTTGCTTTGATCCTTAATGGTAGTTTTACCAAATCTATATAGGACATTTCTATCGGAACCTCTCTCTCACACACACACACAAACACACACACGCACACATGCGCTATATTTTGCTGTGTTTGGCATTCACGGCCATTCCTTTTCCTTAAACAGAATAGTCCGTGGAAACCATGCAAGATTCCTTTCTCCGCGTGCGTGTTGTTTCAGGGCCCCCTGAGCTGCAGAGATGGCCAGAAACACAAGCTCTTTCACAAATTATCATCCCTACTGATTCTCCTTCCAGAATAAACTCTGATGCCATCATCAGACTGTCTTTTTTCTCTCTCTCTCTCTCGCCTTGGCTGATCTTGACCTCTGTGTGCGTGTCAAGTAGATATTTTCGTGATCAATACATAGAGTTCATTTGATGAACTCCGTAAAACAACCCCTGCGGCCCTATTGCATATTTAGTGCAGATAATTTTTCCGAGCCCGCTGGTATGAGGCAGAGGTCCGCATCGAGTTTCCTCTTTCTTTCTTTTTCCATTAATTAAAATTAATTGGCAGCAGATCCTCTCACGCGAGCGCACCGCACGGACGCGCGTGCTGCCATATGCGCGCGGTCCATATTGATCTGCTGCTGGACGTCAAGTACAGATATATTTTACCAAAGCGTTGCGATGATATTGAGTTAAACAGCAGTCAGAAATATGAACTTCATCTTCACCTCGCAGATGATGGATGGAGTCGTGCGCAACGGCATCAAGTGAACTCGGAGATGGCAGTTGTCTAAATAATTCACAAATCAAAAGGAAAAAAAAAAACAACAACAACATTCAAATCTGATGCAAACAATCACGCATGTATTATTAATGCGGGTAAAAGCTTTGTTGGAATGGCCACGCAGGGTTGACGGACCCCGAGCAGCCAAAAGGCGCTCTCGCCAAACATCACCAGGAGGCTGGTTATGGCGGTGTTTCATATCTTTGCGACGGAAGTGCACTTGCATGAAGTTTTAATGCGTTAATTAAAACTTTTATGCGCTGCGTTTTGAAATCAATTATTTCAGACTCCGGTTAAATCCCGTTTTATCCTGTTGAGATAAGCCCTTAATGCGGACTGGGGCGCGTTTTGGCAACTTCTGAAGGTCTGCCGCAAACTCGGTGATGTTTAACAATGTGCAAGAGACTGCAGTTTGCACACAAAAGTTCCTATTTGCTCGCCGGATTCCCTCTGTAAACGTTTCATGTCCGATTGTATTCCTCATCTAAGTGTTGCAAATTTGGAGATCAAATGAGTGCTTGAAATTCTCTCTGTGCGATTTGGCAAAACTGTTGAGAGAACGAGGGTAAAAACTAGCCTATGCTGTAGTCATAGCAACTGACAAAAATGTGTAAGTTTTGTAGAGTATAATCGACACAACTCGTTCTTTCAAATGGAAAATATATATTTTTCCACGTGTGGCGTTGTGCGTGCATGTCCTAAAATCTAAAGTTGATCTGAATTATGATGCATAAATTCCCCTCAAATCTACCTTAGTATCTTCTTCAAGGATGTTATCTGGTCATATTTTTTCTGTCAAACAACTGGGTGCAGACAGCAGAGACCAAGCTCGTTAAAGAATTGTTCACGTCCATTGTAGGATTTCACAAAAACGCAAACTTTTTAAAGGTTACAGACACAAGTCTTTCTGTAAAATCCATCCAACTTACTTTAGATGTACTGTCACTTTTAGAACACCATGTCATGGTCAATTCAATGTTTTTTTTTACTGTTTTCACCATTTACTGAGGATAAAGCATAAGGGCATATGGCAAGAGTTCTTTTAAAAGTGTCCATTTGTATTATTTTTTAGGGCTTGGACGTTGTCTTTAATTATGGGTTTTAAATTAAATATAGGTTAATATTTGTGTTCTGTTCAGTAATGCTAGCAATCAGCATGATTCAGGTGCAATTAACATATTATCAACTTATATACACACAAAGCAATGTAAGATATTTCACATTTATGTTTTTTTTTTTTCTAAAACTGTTCCATTTTGTGAAACGTGCTCTCTAAATATTTTCTTCATTAGTTTCATAGAGAAACAAATACACCAATAGATAGTGTCCCAACCCCCCTCACCTCCTCGCTAATTCTGCTCAGGGTGTATTTTAGTTGATGACATCACAGTAGGTACAAAAAGCAAGCGGATCAACTTACACAGTACAACATTGTGGATGATGCTCTTTGCCAGATTCAGACGTAGATCCTGAAAAGTTTGCGAGTCAGACCTGCAGTCTGTCCTCTTTCCGAAGCATTTCCATGTGTTTCACTGTTGCCAAATCTTCCTGAAATCCATGCAGTGTTTGTACGTATAGCTGACATATTTCTGCTGCAGCTGTACAGAATATAAGCAAACACATCTGAAGGAGGCAGTTGATTAAAATAAATGAAAAGAAATAAGGAAAAAAAAAACTAAACTAAATGAACGACACCTTTGGCTTGTCGCAAGATGTTTTAGGGGTGCTAGGTTTTATCTGGATCAGTAATTTTGAACAAGAATAAACTTGCTACGTTGTTCTGTAGGTGAGTGTGATTGAATTTGCAGAAAAAGGGTATCTTTTTTTCTTTTCTTTTTTTTTTAAATATTTCTTAGTGTGCGATCTGTTGAGGCCTGGAGTTCACCGTATGGCCATTCACACCTTTTGATACGTGTTTTATGTTCCTGGCTCATTTTTTTGACAAGGAATCTCCTGCGTCAGCCCTCAGTTCTGGTTTCACTGGGAATAGACAGCGCCGGTGCTGGTGTAAGCCGAGGTGGGCCTGCACGATCTGGTAACATAGCGGCCGGCACCAGCATCACTTTGCACCGGCACACACAAGAACGCACGGTTACATACATGCGCCTCTAATTCTAAATTGGTGAGAATAACACAGGCAGACGGAGAATAGCCTTTTTGGTTTAGTGGACAGTAAGCTGGGAGGAACTGGTCTGTTGACTGCAGGCCCACAGGCAGGTGGTGGGTTGCATACAGAACCCGGGGGTACACGGTGTTCTTTTTACTTATTCATCCTTTCTGCCGGAGGCGGATCAGGTCCACCTTATACCATTTTGGCCAGCAGTGAGAGCTTGTAGGCAGGAATGGAGGAAAAGAGAGCAGGGAAGTGGGAAGCACACGTGTCAATATTAGCTGAACGGTGACTAAATACAGTTTGATTGCAAGAGAAGAAGAAAAACAATCATAATAATCTTGATTTGCGAGTCATGAATTGACTCCTTCCCAAGCTCAGTTTCAATATTTGAAATCTGTCCAAACTAAACATGTCATATTTTATTTGTAACTAGAAAAGAAATACTTCTAAGCAGGCCTGTGAGATAAACCTCACTGCAGAGTGTGGACAGACCTCCTCTGCCTGAGCGTGTTTGGGTGAAAGTGTTTGAATCTGCCTCCGAGGTTGGGTAAATCCAACTCTGCGGCTCTCTGCTTATCCCTTATCTGTGCAGTCTCCCTGACTGCCCATAGAAAATGGATTCATCATGCTCCACCGAGGCGGTTGGCATTGCAGGGTAATAGGTGGCTGTCCCGTGGATGGATGGGCTTGTGTTCGTGTGGCTGGATTGTTGCCCCCCCCCCTCCCCCGCCCCCCCCCCCCCCCCCCCCCCCCCCCCCCCCCCCCCCCCC
>NW_015112620.1:421512-431165 GCF_001443285.1 Poecilia latipinna | reverse complement strand
CCCCCCAGCCCACCCCCTTCTTTTTCCCCCCCTCCATCATCCTTTGCCTGCTAGTGTGGATTAGGTTTCGGCTGATCTGTGGCCAGCGGAAACAGGCAGCCCCGATGGCAGACTTGTGGTGGCCTGAGATATAGCTGGCCACATGCATACATGCCATGCTCAGTAGAAGAAGAAAAATAAAATTACCTATCGTTTGCTTTTTATGTCAAATCTTGAGAATGCTGCAGTTAGGGCATTACAGATGTAGTTACGAATTTTGACGTGAGGTTCTATTCAAATTTATGAGCAGATAATATTTTAATCTGCATAGCTTGCACTGAGGTGAAATGATGCATTCTAATAGTAAGACAAGATAATATTTGATATTCGGCTTGTCGGAGTGACACAAGACGGGATTTTTAAAGGTCCTTATTCTTATAACTTTATCAACTGAGGTTAGGCGTGCAGCTCACAAAAGTTACATTCAATTCCACGACTGGAAACGATCGCGGCAAATGGAATTTTTACTGAGGCCGCTTCTGCTGGAGGTTTTTTCCTGCTAAAGGGGAGTTTTTCTCTCTCTGGTGTCGCTACATGCATGCTCGGTATCAGGAACCGTTGTAAAGTCAAAAACACAATGCAGGCAATTTTCTGCTGTTAAACGTGCTCGTCCAGGAGAAGTAATTCTGAAAATCAAAGACTTAATGCAATCTGGTGCTGGGTTTCCATAGGCAGAAACTTTTAAAACTATTTTGAGTAACTAACTAAGCTTGCTATACAGTTTGATAACTAGGATGTCTTTTTTTAGTAAAGTGCTTTGAGACGACATTTGTTGTGAATTGGCACTTCACAACAATTTTTTTCAGTTCAGTTCAAAAAAGTGAATTGAATTGAATTAAAACATTAAGGAAGATAAGAATAAGAAAGCATGTAAAAAAAAAGCATAGCTACAGCTACGCGGGAGAAAACATAGTAAAAAGTTGCAGATTCTTCTGAAAAGAGGGTACATGTGGAGACAGCCATTGGACACTGCAGATGTGCGTCGCCTTTAATGTCAAGCTGAATGTATTAACCGGGCCTCAAAATAATGACTTCCATTCGCTTCATCAGATGAAGTAATGCTGATTCAGCACCTAAATAGCGCTTTTGGACGACAGACTTAATTTGGACCAAAAGTGTTGCATCGTTTTAAAGATGTATAAATTCATGGCAAGAAATCTCTTTGCAGCCCTGCTTCCTGTTGTGTTGTCATGTTGTGTCTGAAAGTAACAGGTAACTTGAAAGGCGCTAAGCGTGAAGCACGTGTTCGTCCTCTTTAAAAATATGTCACGGTAGCGTAAACGAACATTTCGTTGTTTGCTACACTTCATTGCAATTATGTGATTTTAACAGGAGTCACTCTACATTTAGTCGTCGGTGTGTGTTTCACGTTGGAAGATTTTCGGTGGCCCCAATATCCACTTACAGTATAAGTAATTAGTGGCTTCTCTGCAAATAAAATTCAAACGTGACTGCTTAAACATTTGTAAAATTACATTTGCTAGTTAGCTAAATGCCTATTAGCTACATGTTGCACTCTCAGTACGTATTTCACACATGAAAATCGTTAGTAGCGCACCACCATCAACCTCCATTTCCTGTGTAAATATTCATTGGTTTCTATGTATAGAACCCCCGATTAACAAACTGCTAACGCTGTTTTTGAGACTCGAATTGCTTGAAGATGATAAAGGCTTTGTGTCAGCTGTTAGTTTCTGTTTTGGAACCAACTAATCTGAACTTGTGCTAAATAAAAATGCCAAGAGTTATCTGCTGCAAGTAAGACGTTGACAGCTTACAACTTTCCAACAAAGCCTCACCTGAAAAATCCAGAAGTATCCCTTCGAGGCAAGAGAGTTCTGCGACTAGGGCTTCAACATCACTCGGGGGTGGAGGAGACGGCGAGAGGGTGGGAAAAGCGAGGACCCAATAAAGAATGAAGGGATGGGAAGATGCTAGAGGAAACAAACTGCAGTTCATTTCTCATAGCTGCTTGAGACAGACTCCCCTTCATCTTCATCCTCCTCCTCCTCCTCCACCCCCGCCACCTCCTCAATTAGCTTCCCTTTAAAAGAAGGAGCGACGGTTGGTGGAGATCTGCATTGTGCAAGGATGAGCTTCGGTTGTTGTTGTTGTTGTTTGTCTCTCTTTGTCTGTCTCCATCCCCCTCCCCAGTGACTCACTGGTGTGTTTTTCACTCGTTTTTTTGATTTTCTCAGAGGCTTCTTTTTTTTTGTGGGGGTAACCCCACTGAATGGGACAATGCAGCCTAGCGTGAAATTAAAGCTCTTAGTTAGTTTGCAGTTGTTCAAAAGAGGATTTTACACATGCATGCTTTCATCACCCTCCCATACGCTATAGATATAGCTAATTAGAGGAAGTACACCCTATGTCGAGCTACGAGAGCCTAATTAAAAAGAGTAGGGTAGCTCCAGTATGTGAAATTTAGGCCATATTTGCTCAGTGGATGTACTGCCTTTTCTGTGACGTCTTCACTTTTAAAATAGGTGAAACGACCGAGACATTTCCAGAAATGCGTTACGTACTGAGTAGGCAAATCTCTGGAAACTGGTTGTAACAACGGGCATTTGGATGATTCAGAAAAGAAAGCTGATTCTGAGTCTTCCAGGTTTCATTCTGGAAGAAGTCTGCCCCAAAACGTCTGTCAGGCCGTAACACAGCACAGCTTTCATTGTTCTTGTCAACATCATTTATTTCTGCATTTTTATTGTAAAACACTGAGAAAAGCATGAATGACTGCTGTTTTGATTTGTCAAATTAGAACTCTCCTGCAGGCATACGGTACGGGATTGGCTTCATCATTCAGCCTGCTTGACAGCCTGACCAGAACTGATCCTAGAAAAAAGAAAAAAAAAATCTAAAGTAATCAGGCCGTCTGTAAACTAACATTTCATGGTGGTAGGTCTTATTGTGTTAAAATGCTGGCTCTGATGCACAAATGCAAAGCTAGTTAGAAGACCCTGTTTATGCTGAGTGAAACCGCAGTG
This sequence comes from Poecilia latipinna, assembly GCF_001443285.1. Classification (NCBI taxonomy): domain Eukaryota; kingdom Metazoa; phylum Chordata; class Actinopteri; order Cyprinodontiformes; family Poeciliidae; genus Poecilia; species Poecilia latipinna. The sequence continues at coordinate 428,139 of NW_015112620.1, read as the reverse complement.
AATGCTGGCCTTCCTCAGTTTACACATGTGGCCAGCAAACATCCCCGAGTTCAAGTACAGTTGAACTCTTCTCAGTGTTACGATACATACAATGTACTACCCATTCATTAGCAATTGTAAAACTTTTAAGATAAATTATGGACTCAAACTTTTGGAGAGATATTTTGTACTTTCCCTACCGTCTTCCTCACTGTCTTCACTTTACTTTGCATTAGCTCCTTAAGTTTATTTAATCAAGCAAAGCACATAAGACAGTTACATAATTAAACAATGCAACAGTTGTTTTACACTAAAGTGTTCTAGCCAAAGGCTAATCTGCAAACCCAGTCATAGGATACGCTATTTCATCTTCTTTAAAAGCACTCAGCCTTTTTGAGTCCCACCCATATGTACCAGTTATGCGCACCACTGTTGCAAAATCCATTCAACTCTGACTCAAATGTTGCAATGATAACACTACTTAATCAAATACAGATCATTTGCAATGAATGCTCTTCACTCACCTTTGCATGTCGGATGCTTGAAATTGTAAGTGAAATTGATTACCAGCTTTACTTTTTGATTTATTCAGCTAATATTAACTGACCACGTGGAATCTCTCATACGGCATTGAAATGTCACACCCCCACAGTCAGCTGCTGCTTTAATGTAAGAAAAAAGTTAAGTGGTGGCAACGTCACAGCACAAATAAAGTACCCCGTGCTGACACAGCTCGACATTAACGCCACATCCTTGATCCCAATACAAACACACTAAAGTAAATAAAAGTTGGAGTTTTCTCAATTTTTCTGTGTGAGATTATTCTCCTGTGTTACTTAACCAGGGCTGTCAATTATTGTAGAGAGCACTAAAGCAGTAAGTCAAGTGAAAGTTGAGTTCATTTTAGGATAAGCTGTTTTCCACCATTGAAATGAACCACATTACTTTAGATTATGTATTTTTTCTCAACCTGCCTCTCTATACCGTGCCAGAAATGACTTCACTAGTCTGACGTCTTAAAAATACAACCCAATAGGAAATTTGAAAACTATTTCACGAGCCAAAAACAAGCCACTCTTGTTTGATTGTTTACCAGGTCTGACAGTCGGGAGGCAGTGTACATGTGTCATCCCTGTACCGCATTCAAATGATTGAAATACCATATCAGCGTCTTAATGAGTTTTCCAAAAGCCTGCAAATGGGCAATTATTCAAATAAGCTTTGTGGACGCGTCAAGCCATCTGAAACATGTAGAGCAGTAAGATAGAAACTGGGAAGTGCTGCTTCAGGATGTGGTGGCTTTGTGGATTATTTTAATAAACCGTTTTCTTACTGGCTTGTTCCAGCTTGCTTAATGAAATACGTTGGACCTATCATGGACAATTCATCTTTAAAGAAAAATGGATGTAAGAACTTCTTGGTAACTTAAGTTGGTTTAGAGACCAGAGCAGCTATTTGGTGTGGAGCGCTGCTTTGCTGCATCTTTGAAACCAAAGCAGAATAATAATATATTCTGCAGGTCTAAAGTTTTTATTGTTCTGCTGCTCCTCTTCATTGACCTTTCTCACTCACCGTGGAGTGCTATCAAGGCTTCTTTGAATATATGTTCAGAAAGAAGGCGTGGCACAAAAAAAATCTCAAACTCAGGGACATTATGGGTGTTTATGTGAAGAGTAGTGTGGACACACCAGCATATGGGTATAATGTTTGGTGTCCCCACAGGTGCTGCTGCAAGTGTTGGGTTGCAAGCTTTTCAAAAAAGTAATCCCAGAAGAGCATGTCCAATAGGCGGTGACATGATAGGTGATGTGTTGGGGCTTTCCTTCCCAGAAGCATAAAAACAAAACAGCTTGTTTGTTTGTGTTCGAGTTGTAAAAACTGTATCTGATGCTGCATGTTTTCACTGAACGAAGGAGGACTTGCATTTGTCTTCAGCTTAAACAACAATCAAGGTGCAGCATTTGTTTGGAAGGTTTTTTAAGTTGCACTAAGTCCATAGTTACTTGTTAAAAAAAAGCAGACTTTTTTTTTTTTTTTTTTTTTTTTTTTTTAGATGAGGGCCAAGCAATATTGCATCGGAACGCAAAGGCCAGACTACTAAAAATTTAGTCCATGAGATGTTTTCACAACCCTTACCCTCATCCTATTCAGTGTAATAAACTTAAGTCGTCGTCTATTTTTGTTGCACCTTCTCAGTTATTGTTCCACACTAGAAAGTGTTGTTGTCAGTGCGACCTGGTACATTTTTAGGAGCGTGGACCACAGTGTCCCGTCATATGAATCCTCCATGTCGTGGATTACCAATTAAAAGTTCCCACTTTGTAATTGCTGAGCACATTTTACTTAAATAAATGATGAACTTCATTTTCAAAATGGGAGATGATCCTGTTGCAAGAAAGCATAAATTTATTTTAAGGCTTTATACGTTCAAGAGTACAAATAATTATAGAAGGTGCTGTAAAAAAGCATAATATAGAGACACAAGCTAATCAAAGCAAGTAAACTGTTTTGATTAGTGGTTTAGATTAAAATCTTTCATTTGGGCTTTGTGTGGTTAAGTCATTTTAAAGTTTGCAGACGTGCGGCTGCCCAAGGCCATTTATTTTTGTCTACGCTGTGCGTCTTTTTGCTTTTTGATTCTGGACATGAGTGCACAAACATTTCTCCAATCAAAAACTATTTCCTTTATTAAAAGAGTCAAACCCACAGCCTGATCACAGAGATCTGCGGTCCCATTACCAGCCAGTGAATCCAGTTAGCGAGTCAGACTTTGTGGAACAAAGTGTGCTTCTCTATGATTCCCCAGCCCTCCCTCCTCCCCCCTAACTGTTGCTTAGGGCACTGGCAGCTTGCCAAGGGTGGAAAAATCTATAAGCCATTGCGTAATATACCATATCTTTACCTTGTTTGAACCCTGCGCAAGAATCACAGCTGTGTGAGCACAGCGAAATGAGGGACCAGGAGAGACAGACAGAGAGACAGAGAGACAGACGGAGGGAAACGTAAAGTCACTTCTTTGTGGCTGGTTTTCAGGGCTTGCCCTCATTAAAACATTGTCAATCCAGTTGGACTGAATGCTGCTGACTGAAAATTTGTCTGACTGGTGTGAGAAGGTTAGTGCAAAAGGAGCTTTTTGTCTCCAGTAAAGCAATATGAAATACCCCACTTTTATCAAATTCAAATCAGATCAAATTTAGAGTTTTCTGTCCATGGCAACGAAACTGGGAGATCAAAGTGGGAGCGATGAGTTAGCGCAGTATATCATCAATAGATGCTGCTGGAGTTACCCGGGCCTCGTGCATGTCTGCAGAAAGGAAATTAGATTTCAGACTGAATTAAAAGCTGTCAGTCCTTTCATGTTTGACACTCTTCCTTTTATTCACGGTTTGTGCATGTGCTGGCGTCACACTCTGTGTCAGTCCACACCTGAAGCTTCTTTGGGAGCTCAGAGTGTTTAAACTCCTGAGGGAGGGAAGTGTTTTTATTGGACGCCTTCAAACGGGGTCAGAGTTGCTCACTTTCACTCTGTCCCGCTGAGTGTGTAACCTCGCTGGTGTCGCTGCTGTTATGACTCCTATCTAACTCACACAAGATAATTATGCCTCCACTATGAGGCCTTGTGAGCACAGCACAGGTCAGAAGTTACCTTATTTAGCTTGTAGATGTGAATATCAATAATTCTGAGATTTTATTGATTTATTTGAGGCATTATTTATAGAGGAGTGGCCTGATATACAACAAGCTGCTTTAGTTATTTCTAAATGTGTGTCCAAGTTTGAGTTTATAGATTTTCTCCAATCTGCACTGGGCCACTTTACGAACTCGCAGCCTGTCATTTAGTAGTCTCTAGTTGTGGTGAAGTTGAATAATTTGGAGGCAGTCCTTCGTTATTCCACTCTATTTATTCAGTGTATCATTACCACAGGCAGGAAAATATGATGCTACCACCGCCGTTCTTTATGCATGCTGCATTCCTGCAGCTTTGTTAGGTTTGGATGACTTGCAGTCGTGTTGAAAGGCATTGACTTTGCAGCAGGTGCTTCCCACCATAATGGGTGAAGTCCCACCCATTAAGGGTGAAGTCCCACCCTTAATGGAGTCCCACCCTATCGAGGGTGGGACTCCATTAAGCATGAACTCACTTCACTACAGGGCCACAGGACTGAAGCTCCTTGATTATCCTAAACAAGTTTCATCATATAAAGAAAAAAAAATTGGCGTTATATGGTCAAAACTTGGACACAACCGGGTGTTTGAACAGGAGAATGATCCCAAACACAAACCAGAACTTGTTTTTGATTTGTGTGGAATCGATAAAGCAGGCTCCCTCTGACCTCAACACTATGAAGTCTGTGACCCAGAAACTAACCTTTAAATTAACTCTGCCATGTCCAGTAAGGGGAGAGGTCAAATATCCAGTCAGATTAACGTCAGATTATATGTATCAAAAAATTAGTGGAGCTGCATGTATATATTTGAGCCTGTATAATTTTGACTGTAGGTGGATTAGAAATTAAAAAAAAGTGTTAATTTCAATCTTGTGCACCTACTACTTGTTTTTAAAATCCATTAAGGTATCGTTGTGTATTATCGCTCGCCTTAAATGGTTTTAATGTATCCTTAAAGGCCCATTCCATTTATGCCGATAATGAGCGTATGTGGACTTCCTACTGGCACCGTCCAGTGAGCTTTGGTCTTTGCAGTCACAAGGTACTCAGCGTGTGTTAGAGTCCTCTCTATATGACATGGTAAGACTGATTCTTTTTATGGTAGTGATTTCTGTTAAATGGCCACTAATGACTACTGATAATCCCCACATGCAGCTAAGCACCCTGGAATCACCAGCAGGCTGTTGTTTGTTAATGCTCCACTAAAAACTAAAACACATGCAGATGTGTGTGGGGCTTAACCGCAAAGCCAGTTGAGATTGCAGCTTTTCTCTTTTTTTTTTTTCTTTTACTGCTTGTACTTTCTCTGGCATGCTTTATGACCCATTTCAACACAGGTGAAAGTTTTCTATGCAGAGCCCCCATATTAAAATGATTTTCCTTCCTCCCCCTCGAACTGTGCAGATCAAAAGGTCGATCGGTGTGCGCGCGCGGTGACGGTGGTTTGGGCCTCGAGCGTGAAAGCGGTACGCAAGAACGGTGCCTGGGACGGCGGGTTGAAGTCGGGCGCTGGGAGCGTACTGCATCATTTTTCACCTCGTGCACTGCATATGCATTCGTGTGAATGCTGTGTAAACGTTTGCGAGACTGACTGCTGATATGTTTGTGTTTATTGACTCAAAGAGACGGGCCGTGGCTGCGCACACAGCGGTGTACGGGTGGCAGGGGTCCAGGCTTGGGGGAAACGTGTGTGTTTAAAGTACACACAGGCCTAATTATGCTGATTTAAGCATTCTTGCGGTCCTCCCTCTGGCTTGTGGTGTGTTAACTGGCACGGCGGCGTCCAGCAGAGAAGTGAGGCAGGGAAAAAAAAGAAAAAGAAAAAAAAAAGCAGGGGGGAAAAAGATAAAGAATACGGCGATGGAAACGAGAAGTTTAATCAGAAACAAAAAAATAAAGGGGAAAATGAAGGTGGTGAGGGTATACGAGCAGAGTGAGAGCATGCATTCCCTCTATGTTAGTGAAGCAGAGGAAAAACACATACACCACCACCACCACCAAAACTTCCAGGCAGCTTTTTTCCTTTCTCGCTTCAGGATTAACAGCGCACCCGCGCTCCATATTTATTTTTATATTCAGATGTTATGGATTGCTCCGGGAAAAGGCCGTCCCTTTTCCCAGCAGTCAAATTAATACAGCCTGAGAGTTTGGCGTGGAGTCTAAAAAAAGGAGGAATTTAACAACGAGGATTATAATGTTTTTCTTAAAAGTTAAAACTCGACCACTGAGTAAATTATAAATTATCAAAACTGGAGTATAAACGGTTTGCTCTCTACCCTGTTTGTGCACCTGCGTTTTGTCTTTTCAGGGACATGCCTGTAAAAGTATTCATAGCGCGTGCTTTAATTTAATTTTTTCACATTTTGTCATGTTTTGACTGCTGAAAAAAAGTTGAAACAAAATAAGCACAACGCTATGCTTGGATGAAAACTAACATTGCACACAAAAAGCATCTCCTAAAGTATAATTCTGGCATCACTATGCATACCATCAGCACTGTGAAACATGGTAGTGGCAGTGTTGTGCTGTGGGGATGCTTTTGTTCAGTTGGAAAGGTGGGTGGAGCTAAATGCAGGGTATTCCTAAAAAAAAATGTTAGAGGATGCAAAAGTTTTGAGACTGGAGCAGAAGTTCAGCTTCTGGTAGGATGACAACCCTGAAGTTACAAATAGAGCTACAATGTATAATGTATCAGAGTATATTAATTTGTTAGAATGCCCCAGTCAATAAAAGTTCAAAGGGTGTGAATACTTTTGAATGTCACTATATGTTCAAAGTGGAATAACTAAAAAAAAAAAAAACAACAACCTTAAAACAGACACAGTTTAAAGTGTTTTTTTTTTTTTTTTTTTTTTTTTTTTTGTTTCCCTTGTGGCTTTTTTGGTAGTTTTTTTTTTTTTTTTTTTTTTTTTTTTTAAAATTTTTTTTTTCTCTTTAAAATTTTTAAACATTTTTAAGGGCAAGAAAGCGACCGCAACCA
>NW_015112620.1:328781-418446 GCF_001443285.1 Poecilia latipinna | reverse complement strand
TTTTTTTTTTTTTTTTTTTTTTTTTTTTTTTCCCTTTTTGGTTTTTTTGGTTTTTTTTTTTTTTTTTTTTTTTTTTTTGTAATATAGTTTTGTTGCCTTGATAAATTTCTAACACTTATAAGTGCATGAAAGGCCAGCACGATCTCTCCCTATAACTCAGCGGAGCATAGATTGATGAGGTTGGCCGGTGTGTATTCAAGCCGCCTTACACGCAGGTGATAAAATCCTGCTGGAGAAGCAGCCGAATCTGCTCAGTGTCTCTGGGTTCATTGCTGCTCTGCATGAGGCAGGATCTCACTATATAAAAACATGTGTGCTCATATCTGGAAATATGCTTTTTCCTTTGATTTCCCTTTTTTTCCCTCTCTTTCTCTTTTTCTCTTCCTCTTTTCTTTTTTTTATTTGCTTATCTTTGACCTCTCTTCCATAGACTCGCCCTCCTTCTCTTGCTTTTAGTACATCTGCCACCTCGGCCATTGTTCTCTCTGTTTTACCCCATTCTTTTGTCTCTGCTCCTCCTCTCTTTCGTTCCCTTCAGGAAGAGTTACAGTCTTATCTGGGATATGTTGGATTTGGTGAGCTTAAAAGCCACTTTACTAACTCCCAGCCTGTCCCTTCTGAGAACAGCACAGACTATCTCAAACAGTTTCACTATTCAGAGGGGCTTTTTCCAAAGGAATGCCGCTCATCGGGGAAACCTGTGCATCTCCTCATGCTAATCCTTTACCTGGCTCTCCATCTTCTGGGCCTATCTTTTTCCTCCTCTGCTCTGCTGACTAAAATGTTTCGTATTGTATTTCTCTGGCCATGTTGAGGAATGCTAATGTATCATAACCATATTATACCACTTAAAGTAAGCAAATGGCGCCAAGCAGTATCAGGAGAATCAAATCTCTGCGTTGCTTCAGACTGAAAAAAAAAGAAAAAAAAAACTGCATTCATGTTTTGATTTTCCCTGCATAAAGAGGCTGAAAGATCCTCCAAATTTGCTGAAACAATGGTTTCGTTGTGTTCACATAATGCAATTTCTCCAGGAAATGGAAAGCTAGCCTAAATAAAAATGAGGCCAAACCCTATTTTGCATTTGATCCGATGCATGCTGTGTTCTCTAGTAAGATGTGTGAGGACTGAGCAGTTTTCACAGTTTGGTCTCAGTTTGAAGGAATTATTCAAACCTACTAAGATCATCATTTGAAGAATACATTTTTGAGTATGTGACTTTTTGTACCCAACAAATCCAGCATGAGGGCCAATAGAATAAGATCTGACCACAAAGTAGAGACCGCTCTCTTAAGGGAGGGAATCTGCTGCTTTTATTCTGTGCTCTACCATGAGTAGAGGACAGAAGAACGCCTCCACCTGCATTTACTCGCAAAGGGACATGGGTGACAAAACCCCCTTATACAGATCTGCAAAGGCAAACCCTCTTTTCCATGGATGTGCAGATGCATTTGCTTCAATTGCATGTATGTGTTTGTTTCTGCTTGCGTGTCTTTCAGTCTTGACAGCCAAGAAGCCTCGGCAGCGTCTGACGTGGCAGCTCCTGCTGCTTTCACTCCAGCTCTATCCTGCTGGCTCGCTGTTCTGTGATACTATCTTTTCATCCAATCACATGTTTAAAAAAAGGAAGGCCGACTCGATCCTTTTTTCCTCTTTATATGAAACCAGTTTCGCTGAAGGTTTAAGAACTACAAGCAAAACCGTGGAATGCGCCTAAAAAAAAAAAACACACAGCAGGAAATCAGTCTTCAGTACAGCGACAACGCATTGCACAAGTATTCAGTTCCACAAACTTTTTCAGATTGTAGGTTACAACCAAAACCTATTTTATTTGGATTTTAAGTCACAAGGCAAATAATCCATGGTTTTAATTTTTTTTACACACAAAATCAGAAAAAAAATCTGGCCTTACTTTGACACTTCCAAATAAAATCCAGTGCAACCGACTTACTTCAGAAGTCACCTAATCAGTAGAGTCCATTTATGAGTTTAATCTTCGTGTGCTTGTTCTGTCAAGGCGTGAAACATTTTTAGATGATATTAGCATCATAAAAATCATCAAACAGATCAAGGAAAACGTTGATAGCATTAGTCAGAGCAACAACCGGGAGGCCCATGGCAACACTGGAGTTGATTTAGAAATTTACCGTTCACGTGGGAGAATCTGCTGACAGGATAACCTTCGGTCATGACCTGTACAAATGTGGCCTTCATGGTAAAGTGGCAAGACCAAAAGTAGTTGTTCCAAGAAAAACATAGTAAGTTCAATTCGCAGTTCACCACAAGCCATGGTCTTCTGGCGGTGTTGTAGTATGGCAGAGACCAGGGGGGAGAGTGTGAGTAGCACGTACATGAGTGTGATTGACAACTCTAAGACTCGTCCTGGCTCTGATTGCGGGTTTGTGACTGAGCGGCGTATTTCTGCAGTTAGCAGTAGGACCACTCTCACAACATACTAGTAGTTTTAACAAATATGTAAAAAAAAAAAAAAACAAACATTTTTTTAATAAAAGTTATCTACTGCAGCATTAAAATAAATCTGGCAAGACTGCATTTTCAGGACATCAGATTCACATTTGGCTTTGCATAAGTGGTATGCTACTCTGTCTCCGAGCACAATAGAGGGTTTTTTAGCTCAGGGCAAGCACAAAATACTGTCTGCAAATCCACCACATGCAAGCTATTAAGTAGTTATTTTCATGTACTGTAGCGTAAAAAGCATGTGCTTGTCTTTACTTACAGAAACAGTACGTCATAACAGCTGTTGGACTCAAGAAATCACGGTTTAGAAGGCTGCTTTTAAATACAGAGATACGTGTGATTTCTTAAAGCTGCAAAAATGCAGAACATATGCATAGCTGGTAGCAATGCAACTTGGATAAATATACACTTCTTTATGCTTTTTTTTTTTCTCTCTGGCCTGTTTTTAAGGTGCTTTTTATCGAGGTAGGTTTCCTCAATTTTATGTCCCCTCTGAGGACCGGTACTTATGGCCGTCTGCCTGCGGTACTGCGGTGCTCCTGAGGTCTGGAGGAGGTGGTAGTTTAGAACGAGCGTGGTCGCAGAGGAGATAACTGCACTCGCTCTCTGCCAGAGGCGCCCGTCTTCACCCTGTGTCTGTCCGCCCTCCCCTGCTTTTGGTTGGAGAGAAAAAAGAAAGCTCGTGGTCATAGATGATAAAAGTTTCAAAGTGATTTAGATGTTGTTGTTGTGGGGATGAGCATGAATGACTTTCTGTGGCTTTGGAGGCTCTTTGTCACCCACCACGCTTGTGTTCGAAGCTGTGTTTTCCTCCTTCCGGCATGGCATGGGGGTCGCTCAGCGGGGAATGCCACTCAAAATGGGCAAAGTGACCTTTAACCCGTGCAATGTCATTTCTGAGCAGTGCCACCAGATCAAAAAGCCTATTTTCTCTTCTGCCCAGACTCAGTCAGGCATGGCAAAGATTAGGACCCTGCTCCCAGAAGGCCGTATGGAAAAGGGACTTTATGACCACACCGGGTACAGAGTCGCATAGGAAGCCACTTGGAGCAGCTATAGCCACTTTTGACCCACTGACACTAGCAAGTGAGAGCAGACAAGGCAGAGTGCACAGGCAAATTCCCAGCTCATATCATGCCACAGGGAGCAGGCACAGTTTAACCCTTGCTGTGCCAAACCGGTGCCTGAAAAACTCTACTTTTTGTGATAAGGTGAAATAAATCTGCATGCTGCAGTGTTTCAGCCAGGACATGGCCCTTGATGTGGAAAATGGATTTTAACATAAACAGCTGACACGGTAACCATTTTAAAAAAAAGCAAAAAAAAACAAAAAAAACAAATGTCCTTAATGACTAATCTCATTAAGGACATTAAAAGGCATTAATGTCCTTAATGACTGACTCAAGATTCTTCTTGCTGTTATTTGGAGAATATTTTACTAGAGCTTTTTAAAGCAATCTGGACTGCATTGGAACATAAGTACAAAATCTTCAAACAGTACAAATATGATCTGAACTCAATTCTTCTACAGTCATTTTTTTTTTTTTTACCTTAAACTCACATGTAATTCACAAAGTATATTTGTGAAACAAGATAAGTAGGATACTTAGTTTTCCCCAAAAATATAGGTAAAATCTGTTTGGATACTCAAAATACTTTGGGAGGACAGCCCATGGTACCGTTATTGTAAAAATCCCCACTGACAGGAGTTTAGACTGTGGCTGACAAAGTGACATGCTGACGGCAAATGCATTGTGCTTTGCAACACAGACTTCAATTTAATAAGAAATTATTATGGCCTTTTCAGTATCTATATCAAGATCTTATTTAGCACACTTTTTTAGGCTGGACAATAAAATCTGGTGCTTTATGAAAACTGTAGAAAAAAACCAATAGAAGTATAATGCATATGCATGCAGGAATCAGTCAAGGAAGCAATTAATCATAAAAAAACAATGAAGAGATTTTAGTGTAAGGCATAGGCAAACATGTCAAATGGATTTTTTCAGAACAGTCCACCTTAATCGTGAAAATGCTCACAGATTATTTACCTACTGCAAAAAACGGAAAGGCATAGAGCAAATGTGTAATTTGTGGATGAATGTCCTAAGCAGAGAGCAAGAGAAAGAAAGAGCGTAAAGGGGGTTTCTGCACTTGCCGTCTGGCACCGGCTGAGGAATGAGAGTACAACCCCGGGTGAGGCGAGCAGTGCGTTAGAGATAGAGAGAGAAGCAGTGGCACAATGAAGAGTTGAAAAGGGGAGAGAAGCGGGAAATACAAGAGAGTGCATGGATGACGGCAGAAATAGAGAAAGCACGTGAAATTTAGTTGGACCAAGACGACTGAGTGAAAACCAGGAAGTTCAGGAACGGGAAAAGGTTCGGTGAGAAGGGTTGCAGGGTGCAGCAAGAGGTACAAGGAATAAATAAAGGAATGAGGAGTAGACGAAGCTGGGAGGGTACAAAAAGAATGTGCGAGTTGGGGTTGTGGTAAATCATTTGCATAAAGGGTGAGGGCACGGTGCCCGGCTTCGGCAGAGAGGCTGGCATCTCGCCTTTACGGCTGGCAGAACTGGACGTGGGGAGGAATAAAAGAACGAGAAGGGGGTGAAAGAGTGATGGAGAAAGTCTCTCAATAGTGCATCTCTTGTGCGAGGACTTGCAGGCCTTGGCTGCCGCCGGAGCAGGGCATGATGGAGGGGAGGGGTATATCGGCTTTCATTATCTGCTTGAATCCTGCTGTATTCGCTAATCATGAGGTTCAAAGCCCTCGCTGCAGCTGTAGGCAGGGCACGGTGGCCAGCCTGTGCTGCTGGCATGTACTGACTGGAAAGCTGAAAGGTGTGCGTAGCGTCTGCTGTAGTTTGGATGGAGACAATAGGTGTGAGACGGGCGTTAGACCTAAATTGTCCCTTGCACAGGCTCATATCCACACTGTCAGATCTATACTGCCCAGCTGAACTTATCAGAAATAACATCAATGCAGTTATGCCTACACAACCTTGGAGACCCTGCAATGTATTATACGCAGAGCCGGGCCAAGATTGTACAATGCTTCGGGCAAACCTCTAACTCATTGTCCACCAGCCACAACAGTAACACTAATATCTTTTATGCCATCCATGCTGCATTCTGTTCTTTACATTTTGCATTTACCACAGTTTGCTTTAAAGTTCCCAGTCTTTTTGAAATAGGCTTCAATGGTCACAAGTAATTAAGATCTTTCCTGTAGTCCATAACTTTCTTAACGTTTTTCTTTTTTTCTTTTTTTTAACCAGATTTGATTTCCTGAAGGCTGAAGCTGGTAGCTGAAATCAACACGGCAAACAGCAAAGTTACACTCCAACTTCCTAAAATTTTAATAGCATCCTATAGAAATGTTTTTGCATTGTTTCCTGTTGCTTTAAAGTTTTCTAGGGGCCCGAAGGAGCGGCATGTGCCATTAATGCTTTGTAATAGCTTTGCTAGTGAAAGAATGTAGTCTTCTACTATCCCAAGTAGAAAGGATCAGTTTGTTTTATTAGGTCATTGTTTAACCTGGGGACATTAAGAGGATCTAAATTTTTACAGGACATGATAAAAATATTGCGACACTTGCTAGGAAAATAAAATTAGATTTTCATATTGGCAATGACGTTTTTACTGCTGCAGCTGTTTCGTGGCGGCAGAAAGTTGCTTTGGCCTTGTTTCAGCTTGGATTAGTCACTAGCTTCAGCCTGCAGGTAAATATAATCTGTTTGTGCTCAATAAAGGTGCTTGGTTATATTTACAGCGAGTAAGAAACTGACTAGTTATTGCGTTTGAAAAAAAACCTACAAGTATGAAGAAATCTGAAATAACGTTTTTTTATTTTTGTCTATCAGTTCATTTCAAAGCAAGTTGTGGCGAACACAGAATGCAAAAACTATGGACAGCTTCTTAAGTGGTCCTCTAAATTAACTTCTGCCAGGACATGTACAATTTTGGGCTGAAACGCAGCAAAAAAATATTGAATTACAAGATTAAAAAAAAAAAACACCCAGCGCATTTTATTCAAAGAAAACAATGGCACTTTCCCAATTCCCATGATAGGCTTTTGTAGTAACTCATTCTGAGGAGTTGTGTTTATAATTAAATGTTCAAGGTGATGATCAGCGTCGCCGAAAACCCACACAAACCTCAAAACAATCTTGACTGAACAAATTTCTAAACAGCCCCAGTCATTACCGAGCCCTTCATCTTATCAGAGAAGTGCTTGCATTTTGTGGCTGGAACTGGAAAAGTCATGGCCCCAAACGAAAAGGCAGATTTGAGTCTAACATTACCCCCATCCGCAGCCCTGTCAGAAGCGGCCCGGCTTGCCATCAGTTCTCGTGTAGTTTGGAGCTGCTTTAATGCTCCCTCGCCCGCCTGCTCAGTCTCTCCCTCTCAGCCTCATGCCACAAATGGCTTCCAGACTTTCACACATAGTAATGCTTCAGTGTGTAAACAGGCGTAATTACAAACGATGAGCAGGCACACTTTTAACATCAATCTGTAGTGATGAAAGAAAGAGAGCAGAAAATTTGGATTTTTTTCTTTCTTTTCTTTTGGGGATCAGAATAAATTCGAAAAGGTTTTATAAAGAACTGAGGCAATGAGATGTCATGCAGAAAAATGTTAAGAGGAATACTGCGTCCATATGTGAAGGCAGACTCAGGGAGCAGCTGAAGGATGAAAAAATACATTTTTTATATTAGGAGATGAAAGTTCACATGAACGTTTCCATCATTTCTTTCCCGTCAATGTTCCTCTGTTAAGTACTATTCCATGTGCATTTTCCTTTTCATTTTTGCAGTGTTTCAAAAAGAAGAAGCAAGAAATGTACTTATACTGCAACCTATTTTTTCAACCTCACTTTCATGCAGTGTATAGAAATAGAATGAGGTGTTTTAATGCATTACAGCATCCTGCTTAATGTAAATTCCCTCTAGTTCAGAAAAAATACATGCAAAGATTTTAGATCTAATTATTACAGATCATTCGAAATAATAAAAACAATAGCCTGTCTGTTTTGGTCAAAACACACACACACACTTCCACACACACACATCGAAAATAGTTCAGATCTCTTGCAATGTTTCCCTTACATCATATCAGTTATTGTCAATATGTAGTTTAGACTGCAGATGTCAAAGTCAAATTCCAGTTTTGACAAGTCCAGACGAGCAGAAAGCTTCACCAGCTTTTCTTTGTGTGTGTGTTGTGTGCGTGCGTGTTGGAGTGTGTGTTCCTATTTCTCATAATGCATGATTATTTTAACCAGTTAAGGAAAAAACAAAACAAAAACAAAAACAAAAAACTGACAAACTGATTTAACTTGTCTGAGAAAATCTGGTTTTGCTTACAAGCTTACAAAATTTTTAATTTTGATAGTGAAATTATTATAATATGTAATTTATTTTTAGAATTTGTATTTGGATCAGGACATTTTCCAGATGTGCTTATCCAATGTACAAGTCAGTTTAATAATAATAATAATAATAATAATAATAATAATAAGTTGCTTCTAATTCAATTGTTTTATTTACTGTTATTTTAAAATAACAGTTTCAGCATAATATTAAACTGTTTCTAAATTCATTGCATAAGTTGTTAATGGATTTTATTATAAATCTGTTTCAACATTTTAATCAACCTATAGATTTTTTCAGCATCTTAGACAATTTAGAGCTTAAATTATATGCAAAAGAGCTGCAATTGCTGTTTTTAGAAAGAAAGAAAAAACACTAATGCTGCTTTTCTTGTTCTTTTAAACATTATTAAATTAAGTAATTTTTCCCCCCGTATTTTTTTTTCCTTCTGATTCTAAAACATGACCATGTAAAAGATGCCTTCGTGTTCTAAATGTAAGCAGTGGTGTTACTGAATTTATCACGTATTTCTCATTAACAGGAATTGAACAACGGCGCTTCAAAAGGTCTTTTACATCTCCAGTAAGCATTCGGGCTTTTAACCCTTTTATATTAATAAATTAATTTAAAGTATTTCCAGAGCTATAGAGAAAGCTCTGGAAACAGGCCAGAATTCAGCTTGTTAAATCATTCATTTTCAAGAAGCTCACAGACAGGTGTTTCTTTAATGGTACAATAAGTCACTATTGGACTTTCAGGGACACGCCGTTGATTTGCTTTAGTAGTTACTTTTTTGTGTTTATAAAAGGGTAGTTTTTTTTCTTTTTCTTTGCTAAATGAAAGAAGTAAAAGGAGTATTCAAGAGGCATTTTCGGACGGAATGAAAGGAGGGATGCCTTTATTTTTCAACTCTCTCTTCTGCCTTGCGGTGCTCAGTCGACGTTCGGCCTTTTATTTTTTATTTTGACTCAAACTTTTCACTAAGGTGGACCGAGAGTTGGAGGGATGCGTTTAAAAACCTCGGGTGGGTGAGTTTATTTCGGTTTTTAGAGAAGCTAACCTAAAAACAGCTGTTTTATATTTTAAAGAGAAAAGACAAAAGGGTTAGCGGACAAATGGACGCACAGAAAGTTATTAAAGCAACATAAACTCGAAGTTCCCCGAATCTTGTGGGCGACCGCTGTTAAACACAAGGTTCACTTTATTCCTGGTTTCTTTCTGAAATATTATTGCATGTTGTTTATCACAGAAATAAACACGGTGTTTAGCGTAACAGTTTGGATTATTTTTTTTTTTTTTGTTAGTTCGTCTCAGCGGAGTCCGTTTCTCCCCTTCCTTTATAGAAATATGCCAGCACTCATTTAAGCTAGTAATGGACGCCAGAAACAACTTTTTTTTCCCTTTAAGTTTTTTTTTTTTTTAAATCTGTGGTTACAGTTTTTTTGTCCTAAATGTGTTTTAGTTCGTGTTTTCATTTTATTTTGGGCCTCATTTGACTACTTTCATCCACTTCAGTGTTAAATTGTCAAGTTGTGCAAACGTTGCAATTTAGCGCTCTCTTTTTAAAAAAAAAAAAAAAATCTAACTCGCTAAACATTTAATATTTTTGCTTTGGAAGCTGCTACTGCCTACATCTTGGCCGTTTAGGTGTCTTTCATTTCATGCTTTGTGAGCTTTTCTGTGCCACGGTTTAAATGGAGGGTGTTTTGCCCAGCCTGGCAAACAAAGGTCATCACTTTTTAAAAGCCAGAACAGGCCAAGCTGAGATAAGATGAACTCTCACTTAAATTATTACTCAGCAGATACCTCTAAGAATCCAGTGGTTGAGGCCTCAAAATGCCCCCTATTATATATTTATTGTTCTAAATACCTCCGAGCACACAGGGAAAGCCATCACTAATGAGCTAAAAGAAATGTAGGTTTTAAAAACTCTGAAATAAAAGGACATATTAAATAGTAGGGTGCCACACGGACGTGTTCCTGGGCCAAAGTCATAAAACATTTTTTGCCTTGACTGCAAAATGTTCTGTGAGCTTTTAGGCCCAGTTTTGATCACTGTTACGCTTGCAGCTGTTTTATTGTGATTTGCTTACTAACATAGAAGGGCATGTGGCCACATAAAAGGTTCATGGCAATGATCGTTTTTATAATAGGTACACAGAGGAAAAAAAATGTGGCAGAACCGGACCATCAAAAGAGAAATGTGTCACCAGTTTTGGAAGAGATTATAATTACCCTGAAAGCAATCCGTCACTTAATTGTAGGATCATGTTTGAAAGAATGTGACTATTTTCGTTTCTTTGTCTGTGGCTAATTTATCAAAATCCTCTAGTGAGCTTTGTCGCTTCTAATAAACAGTGCATATATTTGTTATTAGATATTATGGAGAAAAAAAAAGCATACACATCCATTTTTAATTCAGTCTACTTGCATTCAGTTTTTCATACATCATCTTTCCCTGCAATCTTCCCCTCTTCCCATATTTTCACATCATCAGCTCGGCTGTGTGGAGCAGGCGTATGTTAGAGTGAACAAGCGGCACTGGGCCCGGCTCGGGCCGGTCCAATAGCAGTGACCAGCCAGCAGACCAGACCACCAACTATAGCCAGCTAGCTACCTGCCTGGGCTGCCAACTGGTCATTTACCCAGCCAGCCATACAGCTTCCCGGCCAACCTCACAGCCAGCTCGCCAGCCTGTCAGCGGACCCGCCAGTCAGCCTGGGCTGAAGCTCCTCTGTCAGACGCTGACAGAAGGGGCAGGCCACACTAAATCTGATGGTCCTGGGAGCCAACCAGAGGACTCTATAGCCTTTGTAGGCCGTTCACACAGGCAACTTGTCCCGTTGCACAGCAGGTGGCTTGAACCCACAATCACATGGCTGTGCCCTCAACTTTGCCTCATGACAAGTTAGCTTTTTATGGATGCCCACTGTCGAGATTCCAGTTTTGACAATGTCTCTGTAATTCCTGTGAGCCTCTTGGATTAATTCATGCAATTTGGAAAGCATCATTCAGCAAATATATTCCCTTTTTTTGTGAATTTGGGAGGCTGACATTTAAATGTAATTGTAATCAGAGGAGTGTGCCATACTTATTATAAATCCAATCATTGCAAATAAAAAAAAAAAAATGTTGAACTTGTTCCTGGTTAGAGCCAGCCTTTTCGTCCAACTTGCAGAGGACGTATTATCCGCCATTACAGACCAGACCAGGGCAACCAGCTGTGCTCCTCCACTTTTGTCTGATGGGCAATAAACTGTCTGCTTCAGGAAACCGACTTTTAATATGGCTGAGGCCATCTTCTCTGGTTAGGAAAGCTGTTAATAAATCAGAACTGCCTGTTTAAGACAGTTCCAGTATTCAGTCGCAGTATTAAAAAGCATAACATGCGTGGGTTGCTCATGTGAAGCTGGCCACCACAGCATTTTTCGGCAGTCTGCTTAATTGTCTCTCACCCACAACTAGGATTGAACCCTAATTTGTTAACAGAAACTTTTAATATGTTTCTGTGTCTGTGCTGTTGGGGGCTATTAAAGTGGAGTGACAAAAAATGGAGAGGAGAGGAGAAGAAGGGGCCAGTTTGGACATAAGAGTGCATTTTGAAACAAGAGAGCATGTTTTTGGACGGTATTTTTTGTTTGGGGGTGGGATGTAGGGGGTGGGTGGGGGGTCCTCGTAGCCCCCCACCCCCCACACACCATTCTCTTTGTTTGTGTGGTAAATCCAGGAGCAGCTGCTGGTCCCAGGGTCTAGTGGGATTTTGGGTCTGTGTTTTCTCATGCCATCCCATGCCAAGGTGGTGTAACGCAAGCACATAGAGAGAGTGTGAGGGGGTGTTGGGGAGGGTGGTTGCGGTTGGAGAGCAAGCTGGTTTGTTGGGATGGCTGTGACCATGTTGGTGACGAAGGCACGTGCTTGTGGGGTGGTGGGGGTGTTAGCTTTAGAAGGCGGGTGCTGTCTGGATTCATGTAAAATTAATATCCTCTGGACTTTGCCTTTGCACTAGATTGGAACTTGTCTGTTTGGCTAATGACGTGCCTTCTGCCTGCACCGCACACAGTCCACCCCCCAATCCTTTCTCCACGACCAGCCACCAACCATCCATACCCCCACCTCTTTGCTTCTCCCTCTGCCATCTCTCTCTTCCCTCCCTTTGAGCACTGGGAGCGTGCGTATTGGCTGGGCTGTGAGAGACTCCGTGCCAAATAGGTGGGCCCTCTGCATGTTGGCACAGACTCAGTCAATGGTTAGAGACGGAAAGTGGAGAGGAAGAGAGAACGGGAGAGCCAGAGTTGGAGAGAAAGAAGGGGGAAAAAAGAAGCTCCACTCGGGTTTGCCAGTGGTCGTGCACAGTCTTCCAACATTTACTCGGTCCTCTTGTTTTTTTGTTTTTTTTTCCTCCTTTTCTTCTTCTTCTCCTCCGTCCGCACCCCCCTTGTCAGCTCTTCTTCTTCTCTCTCTCTCTGTGACTCTTTTGCAGATCAGAATACAACCAATCCCATGTGCAGTTTTGCCAACCAATCTTTTTTTTTTTTTTTTTTGTGTTGGTTTTCATCGAAATATTTTTCTCTCCACGTCTTTGTGAACAAAGAAGAATGTTTTGATTTTTGATCCTTTTTTTTCTGCCTCACATATTTTAACTTAATTTTTACACATCAGACTCTGTGTTTTATTTTAATGGCTGACACAGAGAGCTTGCCAAACTTTTCTGCACTCTCCTTCTGATGTGCTCTTGAGCAGCACCTTTTCCGCTCTTTACTCTTGCTCCAGTACCTCTTGTGTTCCTGTGCTGGTATTGCACTGTGCCTCTTTTTTGGCCTGTCTCCTCTTTCTCAGATTCTCCCCCCTGCTGCTTTTATTGGACAGTTTCTCAGCTTCTGTTTTTGCTTTTTTTTTTTTTTTTCCTTTTCTTCCACAGTCTTTTGTTTTGTAATATTCACAGCAATACTCCAGCGCTCAACAATCCAGTCACTGCACTGGTTCTGGTTCCGCATTTTAAGTTTACCCACAATCGATGGAGTGAATTTATGATGAAAGAGCGAAATGGTAACTACCATGTCGTTTACGTTTTATTCACGTATTTTTTTTTTTTTTAATCCAGTTGTTTGGTCAATTTTCATTTCAGACACAATGCTCATGAATTTTTTTTAATGGTGCATTTTTATTTCTATTTTTTTAAACCAACTAAATTAATTTCAGTAGTTTAGTAACTTGTGACACGACCCAAGTGATTTCACTTGCCTTTTATAGAATTTTTGGTCTGTTTGTTATTACTTTCTCAGTCCGAATCTGATTCTTTTTTCTCTATTTAGAGAAAAGGTTGTCCATATTTAACAATATGCATTGCTAATATATTTTTTTTAAATTTAAGCATAAAATTTAACTTCTTTGTTTGTTCATCTCTTACCTTAGTCTGTCAGAGGTTTGCATATGTGTCCTTCAGTGTGATGTCTCCCTGTTAATGACTGGAAAGCATCCTTAGCTCTCTCTCCATCACTATCTCTCTTTCTTTCTGTCAGTCTCCGAGCGCCTCTCTCTCATTCTTTCCCTCCGCTCACACGGAGCAGGCGCCGCTCCTCCATGCTGCGTGCCGGTCCTAACTGCCTCTCTTCTCTCTTCCCCTCCTCACCCCCGCTTCCTCTCTCCCCATCCTTCTCTCCCCCGTTCTCCCCCTCTCTTTCCTCTGCCTCCTCGTGCCTCCCCCCCTCCTCCCTCTCCTCGTCCGCCCTCCCCCCATCCTCCTCTCTCATCCAGGATGAATTCCACCCCTTCATCGAGGCCCTTCTGCCCCACGTCCGCGCCTTCGCCTACACCTGGTTCAACCTGCAGGCCCGCAAGCGCAAGTACTTCAAGAAGCACGAGAAGCGCATGTCCAAGGAGGAAGAGCGTGCGGTGAAAGATGAGCTACTCGGGGAGAAGCCAGAGATTAAGCAGAAGTGGGCCTCGCGCCTGCTGGCCAAGCTCCGCAAGGACATCCGGCCCGAGTTCCGCGAGGACTTTGTGCTCACCATCACAGGCAAAAAGCCCCCGTGCTGCGTGCTGTCCAACCCTGACCAGAAGGGCAAGATCCGTCGCATCGACTGCCTGCGCCAGGCCGACAAGGTGTGGCGGCTGGACCTGGTGATGGTCATCCTGTTCAAGGGCAGTCCCCTAGAGAGCACGGACGGAGAGCGGCTCGTCAAGTCCCCACAGTGCACCAACCCTGGCCTGTGTGTCCAGCCACACCACATCGGAGTGTCTGTCAAGGAGCTGGACCTTTACCTTGCCTACTTTGTCCACACGCCAGGTATGTTGCAACCTGCACACTGTTACTGTACACAGAATACTCGAATCATGCTGCACATGAGCACATTTAGGTGTGCTGATTTTTTTAATACTAACAGACATGAAGAGAAACACAAATGAGGACATTAAAGATTTGGGTGGAGGACAGTTAATTACATAAATAACAAATATTTACATGTGTATTTAGAAATGAATAGGTAAACTTGAAAAAAGCTACACCAAGAAGTTTTTCTATATTACATTTTATATTTAAATCTTAATGTTCACAATTTAAATTATTCTCAAAACGTATGCAAATGCTTTAGGAATAATAAAAGTAACGTTTCGTGCTGCTTTTACAAAACCACTGTCATTTTGATATTTCTATTTTCTATTTTTCTGTGCTGTTTACTTGACAACACAGCATCAACAGTAATAAAAATAAATTTTGGATGTGTGTCTGGGGCATAGTTCCAGCTTGCTCTGGCAAGTTTCTGTTTATATTTCTGAGGGAGGAATTTATGGCTTCATGAGTATATATTTTGTGTTTTTTTATAGAAAAGAATTTGCATGCCTGTGTGAGCATGTGTGCGTCTGAGAGGGAGAGTGTATGAGACGACCGGTGCTCTAAAACGTAATGTTTTCGTTGCACAAAGGGGGAGTCGCTGTTTTTTAACATTGCTGGACGTGGAGCTGCCACGAGGAGGTTGCTGTTTTCAGGGATGGTAACTTGGCCAAAGCCCAGATTGTGTGTTTTCGTGTGTGTGAAAGAAGAAGAGAGCAGAGCCGTGAGTCTGCAGCTCTCAGGCCACAGGCTGCTGCTGCCCTCGCTGTCTGCCTGAACAGCGAGCACCACGTTGGACCTGACTGCCAAACACATGCTCACACACAAAACGGCAAAGCTAAAAGACAGACAGTACTATTGCAGCTACTTTCACACCCATGAAAACACAGCTAAATACAACCACACACTCTTGTTTTTTTTAATTTTTTATTTACTTAATTTAATTTAATTCTTTCATCTTTTTTAGTTCACTTTCCGACAAACAGCCAAACACGGTTTTAGTCACAATTACATCCACAGACCAACACAGTGCACACATTCGTCCAAGAGACTATCACAGATACAGTTTGAAACAGCCAAACATTGTTGTATCTCAGCCACCATCGTAGATACACACTCACACACCCGGCCAAACATCACTGCAGCTTCCAGTGCGTGGACTCCACACACACACTGGTTGGGTTCTGTTTTTTTCTCACAGTGTAAGAAACACAGACACTCTCACAAAATACATTTCACAGCCAAATCCTCCAAATACACACTACATCACCATTTGCTGTCTGGTTGTTCAAACAAGCTCATGACCTAATGTTATCTCAGCTGGATTTTCTGGAAATTTTAAACACTGATTTAACCAGCACGTATATATTTATACGCAGCACGTCCCCCGTCACCGCCTGAACACATCGACCTGCTCTGTTGGCCAAATGCTATCATAAGCAACTCCCAGTGTTTCTCTCTCTGAGACACACACACACACACACACACACACACACACACACACACACGCACACACACACGTTAAACGTCAGTCCAGGCCAGACACCTCACACAGCCTGAGCCAAACCTTGGCAGCAGCTCCAGCTTTGCTTTGTTAGTCTTTCTTTGATGGTAATAAACGATATGTAATGGGTAGTCTCTCTTATTGTTGTCATGGTAATTTTATATTTTTTTGATAAGCTGTCTATCAACGATATTGATTTTATTAGTTTTTTTTTCTGACACAAATTTAGTCCTCTTCAAATATATATGATTTTACAAAAATACCGTAGTGAAATTTATCTGCTTTAAATTAAATAATACACTAATTCTCAAAGGTACGTTTTAAAATTCAAATTACGTCTTCAATATATATATTTTTTTTGATTAAATAATTTTTAAGCTAAATTTTCAGAACGTAAAATTTCACATTAAAGGTACAAAGATCAGACAAGCAGGGTTGCAGTAAATATTTTAATTGTTTTATATATTTTATATTATTTTACATCGGTGTAATGCTCTGCTGAAGCAGACTGTACCGGTTCTTCTAAACAGAAAATGTTTCTTGTTCACTCATGCGCACGCACATGGAAACTGTAATTAATCACCATAAGTTTGCTTCCTTGACGTCAGCTGTTCCACTCCTCTGCAGTACTTTGGTTTACAGCAGGACAGTAAAACACTTTCTACACGGTGTGCTATCCATTCATGATGTTGACTTACTTTGTATTTTTCTCTTATCAAATCTGGCTTATGCAGTGTTCCTCGGTTGTTTTAATAATTCTTTCAAAGAGTTGACGCTAGGTTTTAGTCGCGCTTTGATCGATTTATTTGGCTGAAAACTAGAAACACGACATTAACTTTCACCTTGCAAACTGATGTCATGCTGATCAGTTTCAGTGATGTGTGTAGTTTTTTTTTTGTTGTTGTTGTTGTTGCCTTCCTGCAGCAAATGACAAGATGTGTTCATTATTTGTTTTTGTTTGGTTTGCATTTTGTCAGTCTTTAGCTTCTCTGTCTTCCCGGCTCCTCTTTGATCCTGTACACACTTTTGTTTTGCCTCCTTAAACATCGGCCTCATTGTTGCTCTCACAGAGGTAAAGCCTCCGCTGATCTCTTTTGTTTATATTGTAGGAGACACGGAGAGAGAGTGAGGTAGAGAGAGCATATTGGAAAGGAGAAGAGGCTACAATAGTGATTGTTCGGTTTGGCAGCACCAGAGCCCCGTTGGTGTGGGAAGAAGAGAAAGACGTCTTGTGTTTTGTTTATGACAGAGTGGCAAAAGCTGCCACGGGGAATCTCTGGGCTTGCCGTCAGGCTTTCTCAGACTGTTCTGCAGCCAGCCAGCTTTTGAGATCCTCTCTGTTACAGAGCAGAACACACCGCAGCCGTTTCTGAATGAACCACAACACCGCAGCAGACAACCCTCTCCCCTGATTTCTTTGAGGCACCTTCGATGAAGAGAAAAAAATAGATATAACTACACTTTGAACATTGCAGCTGGAGCACTGGCATTGGATAAGTACGAGGTAAAGCAGGATTGTGTTGCAGCTCACAGTGTAGTGTATTCTTAGCCTTCAGATGTAAGTGATTGGTCTGTGATAATAAGGATAATGATCTTTTGGCCCCAGGGTCTGCTAGAACAACACAGCAGGGACTCTTTATTAACCTGTAAACAGAGTGTATTGGCTCTGATTTACTTTACAATACCAGTTAAGATATATTTTTTTTCTTGTGAGAGTCTGACTACTGCATAGGTGGCTCCACTTTTACACCATCTGAGGAGAATTTATTTGGCTGCTTCTCAAAGTCTTCAGTGAGCTATTTGATTTATAATATGTGCGCTGTTTTAGATTAAACTCAGCACATTTCTGATTTATTCAGGGTAGGAAAAATAAAAGATATAAAAAAAAAACATTTGTCAGGTCCAAAGTTAGCTCACTGCACTTACTCATAGTTTGGACCTTTTTCATATTTCTTTTTTTTTTCTCGTATTTTCTTTGTGCGCTGTAAGTGTGATCATGAAAAGATGTTTCAAATGTGTTTCCAATCAAAAGTGCAGCACAGGAAATTTGCAGTCACTCTGAGGGAGGTGTGAAATGTGCTCGCCTTGCCATTTCTGCTATGACCGCTCCACACTCCACGCTCCGCGGTGCCAGATCCCGCCTCCGTCTCACTATTGCAGTAGTAATGCCTTGGACTGCTCTGTGAGAAAGTCCAGAGAAACCCTGGTGCCGTGGCCAGCCTCCGGCCAACTCCCTGACCACGGCAGGGATTCAGAAACAAAACGCCAGTTTACGTTCATCACAAAAGAAAAACTCTTGATTTATGGGCCCGCAGTGTGCAAGGTAAACTTTGGCTGGGGAGAGAAACGGAGGGTCAGTTGAAGGAAGGCAAACACAAAGGACGGAATATCAAAGCTGCCGGGATGAATAATTTACAGCGTAGTAAAAGTTGATACTGTGATGGGTTGCGTGGGTCTTCACTTTTATAACTCCTCTGTTTTCTGAGAAAGTAATCTGTTGTTAATTAGCTCCCGGTCTCTTCTCAGGCTCCTGAGACACCGTAGTTGTTGAGTGGACTGTCTTTGTGTGCGAGTGTTTGTGTCTGCGCAAGCGGAGTCCTGGGTGACACTCAGCAGTGAAGTTTTGATTTAATGAAATCTTGACACTCGGGGAGTCCATCAGGTCAGAGGCTTTTGTATTGTGTTGTGGGAACGCGGCCTGATGTCGGCTAAGGAAAGCTCTTCACACAGGGAGAAGCTTTGGCATCGGTGTGTGTTTACTGATCGCTCTCACTGTGTTCCTGATGCCTTTCTGTTGGGCACCAGGAACACACATGTAAAATCTGAAGGGTTAAGTTTCAGCGAGAGCTTGACAGGGAGTCTTCTCACACTATTCTTGGCCTCAGAAGAAGAAAAAAAGTGCATTTTGGAGGCTGCTGATGTAAGGAAAGCCAAAGCCTTGTTGTGTGCTTATTTACTCAGAAACATGTAGATACACAGATACATGCTGACATTGGAGTGTCAAAGGCAGACATGGCCTGATCCAAAACCGCATTGTCTGTGTTTATCTCATGAGAACATGAAGAGCAGAGCACACTCAAAGAAATAAAAGGGAAAGACAGCATTATGTTTGGTTTCCAGTTAAACTGACCAGTGAAAATTGGCACAATCGTTGCCCTAAAAATAGCTGGAGGCCTTCCCCCCCGCCCTCCCTCTTTACATAATGATAAACCCAGATTTCTCGGGAGAGACTAACAGCCATGAACATTTCTGGTCTACCCGCATGTGTTTCCTTTTGTGTGAAGAGTTTCAGCGTCAGGAGATATGTGGTAAACAAATTATTCCAGTGACATGTAGAGACCATCAGTATGTGGTTGAACAGACAAATATGGCAGCTTGTGCCTTCAGTGTTTTTACACGTTCTTCTCAGATTCTCTCTAATCTTTCTGAACGAACCCAGCTGTGGAACCTCTTCTGTTTTTTTTTCTAAGAGAAGAGGTAAAAAACGGAAAGGAGCCTTTTTCACTTTTTCCGATTTTTTTAATATAAAATATGAAATGAAAAATATATATTTTAATGTCAAATGTAGCGGCATGTTGTCTTTACTGTTTTTGTTGCATTTTCATGTTGATTTAAAGTTGCATTTTTGTGTTTATGTTCATATTTCACATATTTGGATTGTGACATAGTGGTGTAAAGCATTAAAAAAATCTTCTCCCTGGAGTGGTTGTGATCTGTGATTGGTAGATCCAGTTCTGATCTGTTCCTTTTCCATTAAATGCATCACATCAGAAGTAAAAACTCAGACAAGGCTGGATTTTGTTTTACTACTTTGAGGTAAATGGGAAAATAATTTAAAACTATTGTCCTTCACTTTGTGCTGTTTTGAGAACTATTTCCACTTTCAAAGTGGTGTTTTTTCTTCTCTTTCTTGAATCCCAGCAGGAAAAAAAATCTCAATTATTCAAATGAACCCGTCAGACCTCAATGGAAATTAGTTCATCTCTACCTTGAAATATTTTGATCAGATTCATAAATGTATTTTAATTTAATAAAATGAAACAATACATTCCCAAAATTAATACATTTTCATTTTTGTCAGTGTCAGACATTTTCTGTGTGTGTAGCATTTTTTTTATATTTTTTTCATAATTAATTGAACTTAATATACCTTTTATCATGTTATTAATAAAAAGGTACAAAGAAAGAAAAAAGTGTTAAAAAAAAAACATGAATGAGAAAAGGCAAAGAGTCAGCAGCACCATGGGGGACGTATTGTCTGTCTTAATACTCTGTCTTCCCAGTGCCGAGTCTCTTTTCAGGCTTTTGTAGTGTTGCTGACCATGAAATGTGTGTGTTCCCAAAAACCATATAGCAACTCAAGCGGGTTTTCTGACCTCAGAAAGACATGGAACAGGAGAATGAGTAGAAGAGAGAGAGCAGTGGGCAATTCCCGTTCCTGGGCATGGCCGCCAAAGAAGAGAGAGAGCCAGGGACGGCAGCCTTTTAGCCGGGCTGCAGTCACAGCAAGGCTCTGGCAAAGGCTGCTGAGACTGGCCACTGGCGGTATTCACTACCTCATAGCCACAGTATTACTGTAATATGTGTCTCAGTGTTTGGTTTAATGTCCATAGCTGTAATAGTTTAGCTCAGGTTGCATTATTTGTGCTTTGCCTTACTGCTGTAGCTTTGCTGAGTTTACTATTGGATCAGCACTGATTTAGATGGGAAAAAAAAATAAAAATCAAAATAACCTATTTTATTTTACACATGTGGGTTAAAGAATAATGAAATTATTATGTGGGCGAGTGTAACACAGCAAAGGAGTCTGATGTTGAAAGTGAGAGGAGTTGTGTCGGCGGTCGCTTTTGGCACGATGCTATCTCTCTGTTTGGAAGGCGCCAAATTTTCATACACAGTCTCTGCCAACCTCCTCCCTCTGATCCTCTCTTTCTTCTCATTTCTTTTCTTTCCTTCTCTTGTTCATGTTTTTTTCTTTTATTCCTCTTCAGGGTTCAAATGAATTCCCTTCCTTAGCCTCATTAGCACCCTGGTCTCCTATTTTAGGCTGTAGAATAATTCATAATAACTTGTGAGCGCAAACATTTTAGCACTCAATAGGACCATTACGCTCGCTATTTGCTTGCCATTGGCTGTGAACCTTGACTTTTACATTGGAGGTGTTTTATTTAACTCTAATTTGGATGAAGATGAGGAAAATGATTAACAAAAAGCCTTTTAGTGACTGTGTTTATTTCCAAAGACTCGAGCTCTGCCTTGTAAATTTTATACTCGTGTGCTTTCAGGCTTTGATGCTTGATTGCTCTTTAGTCCGTCTTTTTTTGTATGCAAGTTGATTGCTTTCACTTTATGTGATTTTCAGACTATTTAATTTAATCACTAATCTAGGTACTTATTTTTCTGTTTAGAACATTTCACATAATCATACTGTGGGTGCCACTTTTTCTCTTCCTCGTTGAGCAAAATGCTTAAATGAAGGTGTCCTTTGGTGTGCGTTACACGATGAGAAGGAGAAGAGCAGGAAGGAGAGTTTAGGGGGAGGGGGGCAAAAGAGTGATTTAGCTGAGAAACATAACAGAATGGCAGAGAAACAAATTTGGCATGCATCCGTGTAAGCAAGTAAGCTTTAAATCAGTTTGGCCACAGATCTAGGACACTAGACGCAGAAAAGGAGGCAGGATGAAACGGTGGGGAAAGAAACATCATGGGATTGAAAGTAGGGATAGGGTGTGTATTTGAATAAATACGTGGCGTATGTGAAGCGCCGTTAAGTAGAGGTTTGGATGGAGGGGGGGGGGACTCGACAGGGAGCTCCGGTGGGTGTTTGGTAAAGTGTCGCTCAATGTCGACTTGAAAAACAGGCCGGTAAATAAATGGAGTGGCAGTAAACAAGGCTCTGCGTTTCATCAAAAGAGCCTATTCATCTGCGAACAGGACAGTCTCTCTTTTCTCTGAGGACACAGAAAAGGAACCCTGTGACGGTGACGAGAGGATAGTGCTTGTTTAGATAACAGGATGAGTTTGGAGTGGAGTGGCATAGTGTGTGTGCGTGTGCATGTGTGTGTGTGTGTGTGTGTGTCTGTGTGTGCCTTCGTTTGGGTGTATTTGAGCTCAAAGGGGATGCAGAGCAGGTGGGAGGTGTGTGAAGTTAAGTCGGGGAACAGACAAGCTGGATATTCATTCAGATGTATGACAAATTTTTACACAATTTGAGGAGAGTCTTTTTTTTCTCTTTTTTTCTGCTTTTTTTTTTGGCAGAAATAAAAATGAGAGTTCAACAGGATGACAATAAGCTTAAGGCTCTGTAAAAATTTAGTGAAATTATTCCACTTTATATTTTATTAGTTTTCTATTTTCTTCTTACAGTGTTTTCTGTGCACCAGCTGTTGAAAACACTCACAAAACACCTGGATTGTAATACATTATTTAATTTAAATTAAATCACAATTGAGAAAAAAAAAACAAACAAAACAAACTCTTAGATCAAGATGAATGGCAACAATTATTGTCATAGATGCATAAACTGGGAAAACCCAGAGCTAAATATAAACTTAATCAGCTATAACACGTAATAAAGAAAATAATCAAGCCATACAAAGACAAAAAAAATTCCTGACTATCCCACATTGCACAAAACCTAATTAAAAGCGGTGAAACTGTTCTGCTAAACCCTTCATTAAAAGTAGCTTAAAATGACTAAATGAAGATAATGATCCAAAGTTGGGTGTATTTGGAGATCATTACACACATAATGAGCACATGTTTGAAAAGCAGTTTTTCCGAAATTAGTTTGTGATTCCAGGACCTTTCTATTTTTAACGACAAAAACAAAAAAAGGTCGTCTTTCTTCTAAGTATTATTGTCGTGCAATTAACCAACTTATAAAGTAACAATAAAAGAAAATTAAAGCAAAACTAACTTTACGTAAAACTTTTTCAGATGGACAAAGCTAGCATCAAGCATTTTATAGCAACCAAATTCGGACCATCTAATGTATAGATAGTGTGCTCAGATTAAGTACCAATTTTATAATTTTCTATAATTTGTAAGATGTAATAGAAATGTCTTGAGCACAAATTTGTCGAGTGATTGTGTAATGTGGGGTTAGACTTGTAGGTGAAACTCTTGACAGTCTGTGTACATATGTCAAGCACAAATCAGTGCAGGGAGAGTTGTCTTTTTTGGCAAGGCTTCTTTGAATACGTGAGAGAGTTCATATGTATGTCTCATTATACATTTGCACACCAGGTGATGTGTGTCAATTAGCATTTTACGCGGTATTGCAAGCCAGTTGCATGTTTGGAGTCCAAGGATCTTCGGGACACCTTGGTGAACTGGCCGCTGCAACTTTCTCTGCCTCTGCTGTTTAATATTCGTCTCATTCACCCAACAGCGCAAAGAGTGAGGTGTAAACTGAGCGCTAAAAAGACCCATGGTGCACTTCATCATGCAAACTTTTCCATTAAGAGGAAATGAGGTTTTGAATTCAAAGATCACTGTTAAGTCACTTCAAACCACTTAGTGAATATTGACTAAAAGAGCAGGGAAGAGAAGCCAGGAGAGTGGCGTCTTTCAACGTTAACAGCTTCTATTCCTTTTAACCTCTCGTTTTTTTTTTTTTGCACAAGCTCGTCTTGTTTATACCACTGGCCTTGTGAAGTTAAATATGAGAAGTGCATCTGTCACTTTGTAACTTGACTGATCTGACAGCTGAGCTTCATACTTTTTAATTAGAACTTCCACCAAGTAGAAGACAGAATAAATTCGTCCGTTATTCGTGTCCTTAATTAACAGCCACACGCAATACACTTATTCTCTCTGCGTCTCTCTTTGACTATTGAGGTTAGCGTTTCGCTCGTCTGTTCGATTTGATGCTTTTAATATTCTGGGGTGCCCTCTTTCCTCCTTCCTCAGTCCTCTGCCTTCCTGCACTAGAGTCCCCCTCCCCAGTCCACCGCTTGTTCGCCTCACATGTTACTGGGCCCAAATTCGGCTGCCACCATGGCAACCCAGGCTCCCAGGGAACCTTGTTTGGGTACAATCCAAGCTGCCTCCAGGGTGGCACTAGCTGGTGTTGTCTCCGACAATGGGCTGTCACTGTGGCAGGTTCCTACGACAAGGCCAGCCCGGTTCTGGCCCTCCACAGTGGGAGTGCTAGCTTGCCGTCCGCCGGTAAATAAATACGAGCTAACATGACCTGCCGTATCCAGTGACATTAGCCAAAGCTTCCACAACTTAAAGCCTCGGCAGTGAAACACAGGCTAAGCAGGGGAAGGGTTTTCACCAGCACGCATATTGATGTGGCATGGCTTGGTGCCCAGTGCTGCCTCCTACATAAAAGAAAACTGGAGAGGCAGATGAGAGAATGAGAGGGAGAAAGGCAACAGAGAGGTGTATTTTCAATGTATAATATATGAGTGTATATGCTTTTCCACACAATGCCTTTTTCTTGTTCAGCGTAAATATTTTGACTTATCAGCATCAGTATTACTGTATTATTTTCCCGATGGGAAATTTCCTCTGCAGCCAGGTGAAAAACAACAACAACAAAACAGACACGACCACTTTACAACATCGGCAAACACATTAAAGAAAACTCAAGGGAAAATATATATGTGTGTATTTCAGAAATACACGGAGGCCACATCTTTAAAGTAAATATTTTTTTTCTCTGGTTTGTTTTGCATTTTATTTTTGTGCTACATTGTAAAATTGAGTGTGTTTTGCATTTTGAGAATGTATTCTTGTGTGAAAATGAACACATGGCCACTGACTTTACTAGTAAATTGCACCTATTATGTGGGAATTTTGTAAGACCACAAGATCTTTAAATCATTCAAGGAATGATTTCATCACATGCAAAAGCACGTACAAAGTCCTTTCTACTGTTTGAGAACAGCAGTAAGATTTAGATCTATGTCGTATTCGTTGTTATCTTGACTTTCTCTGATTAGAAGTTCTTGTTAGACCTTAGATGTTGGACCAATCATCTCCTGACTTCCCAAACAATACCATATCTGAAGAAAGATGTGCAAGTGTTACAAGGCAGACAAATCAAGGCTCTTTGATTCTCTTCCGGCTCTGAACTGTGAATTTTATATCAGATAATTGAAACGGGGTTTGTTCTGAAAAAGAAAAGCAAATTTCTAATATTTGCCTTCGAGTTATAATTTCATGCATCATTATAAGCTAAAAGCAACTTTTCACATTGTAAACTGAAAGAAAAGAGATTCTTCTACTTTTATTTTTATTTTTACCCCCACAATGTCTCACTTTATGTCTTAATCTTTTTTTAGCTTCGTGTGATTCTCTGGGCTGATTTGCACTAAACCAGGCTGCTCCCTCTGCAGCTGTGTGTGTGTGTGTGTGTGTGTGTGTGTGTGTATTGCAAATTTTAACTGCATGCAGACCAGGTGGGGAAACACTTTTCCTCTGCAGGGAGCGGATGGATATCTCATTGTCCTGTTTTCTTAAGCTATGAGTCAGTATCCATAGCAGGTAATGAGCATGTAATTGCTAGTATCCCAGCACTTGATGAGAATTCCAGCTCTGAATTTGTTTGACCAGAGGTGAATATTTAAGATATGTTTATTAAAGTTATACATATTAAGCCGTTAAGCTTAATATGGCAAGTTTCGGATGGTTCGATTTCTTACAATTTCTTAGCCTCAGTTTTTTCTTTTTTTTGTTGTTGCTTCTTTCTTGTCTCTCTGAAGAAAAACGTAGTGTTCCTTCACATAGTTAGTTCAGAAAATGGCAGGGAGACAGAGGATTCGTCATGCGAGGTGTGTAATAAAATATGGTGTGTGATCCATGACGGTGCAGTGTGCGCGCTCAGACGGGAACTAAAGAACTCTTTTCTTGTTTTATTCCCCCTTTTTTTTACCCTCGCTGATCCCTCTGACCGGTCTTAATTTCGGGGTTAGATTGAGGATAGTGACAGGTTAATGAGCCCCCTTTTCCTGCAATTACAGTGGTCTTTCCTACCCTCTTTGTGTCCCTTTTTCTATCTGTGTCTCAAATTCTCTAGTTCAGCAGTGTCTGCTCATCATTTTTATTTTTATTACTCCTAAATAGTTTGCTTTCCTGCCTTGATTCTAGAGTTTTTCTTCAAGAATACTGAATATCTGAAGTGCTGGCTAATAGTTATGATGGTCAGTTAGATAAATTGTAGTTTGTATAGGAGTGATAGTTTACTTAGATGCTGCTTGCTCTTAGCAGTATGTTATTTTTTCCCTTTTTCCATTTTGTTTTTGGTTGATTTTTCAACTTTTTCCTTTACTTTAATATTAGCTGCATTGGATGTTCTCAGTAACATATGAACCCAATATATTTATGTGCGACTTAATTAAATAATAGAATAACACTGGAAACTACAAAGGTGCAATTTTAAGCACAATTTTTATATATAAATGTTTTGTTAGGGGGCTTTAAATGTTTCCTTTTATTTTAAAAACTCCTAAATTAACATCTTTACTCTTAGTTTTAATTTGTTTCAGATCTTTGTGAACGTGCATATTTCTCTAAGTTGAACTCCTCTCAGTTACCCGTCTTGCGCCACACTCTCAACATTATCCTGGGGAACCCTGGTATTTATTCTTTGTATTTGTTTCCTGTCATGTGGCGTGAAGTGCCTCTCTAAAACAGAAGAGCTTTTCTATATCTGTGTTAATATGTTGAACTGGAAGTGAACATGAAACAGAACATGATTTCTTTTCCTTTCATGGTGTCTGGCTGCAGCTTGTGTTTAGTTTGGTTGCTAGCCTACACTGCTTTGGCCATTACTATAAATGAAGTTAAATTGTTAAGCATTTGGTTGCTCACCCTGCTTTTTTTTTTATTCCTTTGGCTCAGTGCGTTTATGCAGACCAAAACCTTTTGTCCTGACTCAGGTTTTATTCTAAAGACAACAGGAGTTTTAAAGGTTATACACAGTATACTTTAATTTAAGGCTGCCTGCTTCCTTTTTAAGATTGGGTTTTCCAGCTTTATTAATTTCAGTGTATTTTATTAAGGATGTGTGGGTGTTTTCTTATGAATAAAACCTAATTGTAAACATGTTACTGTCAAGGCACTTGTACAGCTTCCAGCTGAATGGTCGCCAGCGGTTTGAATAACCAAAGGGTGGCTGAGTGAGTCAGATTAAAGCTCTGGTGGTCGGCAAGCAACCAACTTTTTTTAGTAGCCTCTAACAGCTTGAACAAAACACATTTCTACAAATCTTGGAGTTTTTTTAATTTTTTTATTGCCGATCAAAATAGGGTATCACATTAGTTGTTACTGCTAGTACAGAGCTGTACTCCTGATGGTAAATGTCTACTTTAGGTGATAATGGGAAGCCACCTCCTTGTCTGGCAGCAACTGCTTCACATCCTTCCTCTTAGCCTTGTGCCAAGTAAAAGTAAGTGAGAATGCCAAATGCTTACCTAGTGCACAGCGCTAATGAGTCCCAATCTGGACTGATCCTGATTAATAGTCAGTCCCAAGCATCCTTAAAACAGTGAGGCACCCAGAGGTAACCCTTCTTTATATCGGCCGGCCTTGTGGCTCCCCTGATAGAAAGTCGCATGTGGAGGAAGATGGATGAGTTGCGGAGTTCTGACTGTATGCGACACATGTGTCGCTGTTGTTGATTAAAAGTTGTTGTTGTAATTGCGGGGCTTAAAATGCCAGGTGGCGGATGTGTCCCAGTAATCCCCTATCTAATTTCGAGGTCCAGGGGTGAAGCTCTTAATCCGAAACACACGCATACGCTCACTCATAGTTCTGCAAACAGGCATGCTCATATGCACCCTTACATGCACACACACCAGATTCCCCCACGCACATACGGACATATATTTCAGTCTTCTGTGTTGATTCTTGACATTCCCAGAAAACCGAGGGCACTGTCATGTCTGAAAGTAAACTTATAAAGCGGATGAAATCAAGAGTAACCATGTTCAACTTTGCAAGTTTAGTTTGCAGATTTATTTTTGTCAATCTTTGTTTTTCTCTGCAGTGTCTGTGTTTATGACTTGAGGCATTTACAGGTTTACTGGGGGTTGTTACTAACAGTCAAGCCATATAAAGGTACACTTCAGATAGAGGAGAGTGTCAGGGTGACAGGGAGATAAGAGATGTAACTAACTGCCCCACCCTTTACCTTATTTCACCCCTGCTCCATGTGCTCTGCTATAAGTGGGTCAGCTGCAGAGCAAACATAGCGCATAGTGGAAAGCTGCAGTATGACAGAAAATCCTTAACTTTTCTGTCTATAGCAATCAAATAGCATTTCATGTAGCTTTATGTGGAAAATTATCTGCAAAAACCCCCAGTTTTGTTGGATTTTTTTTTGTTTTTGAATATTTTATATACTTTTATGCTGTGTTCATATGTCAGTATGTTATGAAAGTTTCAAAACGGTTTAAACTAGGCGCAGTGATTTATTTATTTTTTTTCCTGGTTTCAAAACCTGCTGATATTCTTAAGCTCAGCTTGGCCATCTTGCTCTTCCTGTCTGTCTTTCTTTCAGTCTGAGTTTTGGTGTCAGGTGTAGAAGCCATGTGTTTGAAAGTATGTGAAGTAGTTTACAGCCCAAGCTGAGAAGGGGGGAGGAAGGAAGGAGGCATGCAGGGAAAGAGCAGGAACCGCCTTGCCCCGGGCGTAGGGTCATCTCAGGTGAAACGGCTTTCTGGCTATGTGGGTGTGGCATCAAATAAGAGGGAGGAGACAAAGGAGGAGTCCGTTGACACAGACCAGGACAGTCAGAGTTTTCAATAGGAAAATTTAGTTCATAAATTAGAAACCCAGTTCCCAGTAAACAGGGATTTAATGTACAAAAATGTTCCACATTTAGTAATCGAAGTTAAGATAGTGAAAGAAGAAATGTAAAACAAGCTTTGACTGCTGTAGATGCAGCAGGAGCGCCTAATAAAGGAAAAATATGTGTCTCTGTGATACGTTAAGGGAGCAGAACAGTGTTGTGAACTTTTCATAACAGCAGCAAGATTTGTGGTAAAACTTAGGGCAGTGAGAAACTTTTAAGAAGGCTCAAATAAACTCAAGTTTGGCTTGGGGTCAAAGGTGACAAGTGACTTCCTAAATTTAGATATGAAGAGAAGGTGGAAGGAAGGAGAATAAAAAAAACAACAGAACATTTCTCAAGTGGCAAAAGAGTGGATAAAAGTCTGCAGAGAGTGGAGGAACGTAAAAGATGAGATTGTTTCTCTGCTGCGTGGGTTTCTTGAGGTCATAGTACTGAATATCACTGAGGAATGTGGAATGCTGAATCGCTGCCAAGGCAAACACACCGGCCGCATCACCACCACCGCCCCAGTGGCTTTCAAGGGCTAAGTTATACACACACACACACAATCTACCATATATTATATATGTGTGGATAAGCACATATGGCACAGTTGCAAAAAAAGGGCTGATGGAACACATGTATGAAGCACTTGTGTAAACATTAATGCTTGTAGGAACTGCAGAATGTATTTGTTGTAACTGTAGCTGACAGTATGGTGTTGCACTTGTCAAAGACAAAACTTAGGTGTGTTTTTTTTTTTTTTTAAGACAGTTTCTTGCAGGTGTGATCCCTCGGCTGGAATGTTCTTCCTCCAAACTGAAATCTACATTTGCAAGGAATTACATTAGACACTATAAGCATAGTTAAAATCCAGGGAGTTGTAAGTTATTGCAGCTGCAGCGCTCACAGGAAATAGACACAAGTAAAAACGTGCATCTCCATTAACTCACTGAGTGAGTGAGTCATTTACTGCAGGTTGGACAAACTTGTTAAAACACTCACACTTGCGCTGATCCAGTGACTCATATGCCATCCACACACACAGACACACACATGCACTCACGCACACGCACACACACACACACACACACACACGCACACACACACATGCTGAGCCAGCATTTGATGTTGTGTCAAGGATTTAGGTTAGATCCACCACTGGCTAAAAATAAATGCAAAAGACGGAGAGCAGAAATCACCTTTGAAAACTTCACTTTCATCTCAAATGAAAAATAAAGTGCTAAAAGAGAATTCTGTTTTTCCTTCAGGTGCATACTAAAGTCAAACAAAATTTATTCCGAGTATTTGCAGTTGATTGAATTAGGGCCAGATGATTACTTTTAGATCTAGCAGAATGAACCCGGCAGAAAGGATACGGTGGCTTATAGCAGATGCAGAGAGAGTAGACAGAGTAGAAAGGAATGTTTCTGTTGTCGCTGTACCCAGCATTTAAGGTGATTTACTTACCTCTGCTGCACTCGGTGTGTGTAAAAGTTAACAAGACAAATTGTGTCAATTTACAGTCATTTCATTTAGCTGTAGCACATTTAAAGACTGTGTGTCCCACCTTGCGTGTGCGTGCCTCAGTATGTTTTACAGACGTTTTCTTTTCTACCACCCTCCCTCTGTCTTGGAGCATGCCGGGGTCAGAGGTCATTACAACTAAGCCGGTCTGCAGTTCTTTGATGTGGTGCGCCACACAGATGCTTGCATGCACTAATGCGCACATCTGCACATGTATGCACACCAAGGTCATGTCAAGACAAACAGCCCTTCACACTTAGTGCCTTATGCCTTCAAATATTCTTTCTCAAGGTCTTGACAGCCAACGGGGAAAAAAAAGAAAAACAAGGCCAGGGTTTTGCTGTTCTGCACTTGTGCTTTGAAGTGATCTCCTGTTGCCTACAAGCATATTTGAAGGTTTCAACAACCTCGCTTAAGTAGCAGGAAAGGTCACCTGTGTGAGAAGTGGATGCACATAGAACCGGTCCGTCGTTTCAGATAGCTGAAAAAAGTCTAATAATAAATGAAAAATATTATTCCCAGCTCTGAAAAGGAATCAATCAGAAAGTTTAACTGAGGGCAAATATTAAAATTAGTTCATGTACCACATAAACAGTAAATATATGATAAAGATAACATTATTGTAGCTAAAATAATTATTTAAACTGTTACTGCAGCAGTAGGAATGAGTGGCAACTCTAATTTTGTTTAAATTAAAGCAATGAAATGATGTTATACATTATTTTTAAATTGTTTGTGCAAGTACTGCAAACTTGCAGTACTTGCAAACTCTTTTACAGAAGGTTATCATACTGTGAGAATCTCATACCTTCCCATTCCTAATGCTTCCACGGTTCTGTGAGAATTTGCAACTTGAAATCTGCGCCCACAATACTGTAAAAATCCTGGGACATGTTTTTTTTTTTTTAATAACTATGATCTACACATAAATTACCAACAATTTCCCCTACAGAGACCAGAATTTATATATATTTTATTTAAAGCCACCAGTCATTATCTAAAATGAAGCAGGTTTGAGTGTTTGTTCACACCACAGAAGTTTAAATGAGGTCTTCTAATTTGTGCAAGTGCTTGTCTGCACACATATGTATTTGTTTATGTGGTCGCTCACACATGTACAGCCAGCATGCATGTGTGTTTTCTGTCATTCTGTCCACACCCTGTCATCTATCGCTCTCTCTCTCACTCCATCCATCCCTCTGGTCTCCCTCCTTCCCCCCTCACTCTTGGTTGTACAGTTGAGAGAATCAGGCCTGGAGTCAAAAGTGCAAGTGTGCCGCTTGGCTGATGAGTCACTGAGACTCAGCCCACCCCACACTCCACCCTCTCCACTGTTTGTAAATATGTGGTTTCCTTAATTGAATGCAGCACCAGTTCCCAACAACTTTCATTTCTTCTTTTTGTGTGTGTGTCTGTGCACAAAGCGCGGCTTTCGAGCCAGAAGGAAGACAATGGCACACCGCTGCATAAAAATCCCACATCATACATACGATAACAGAAGCATCTACCAGCACACGCACAGATGTTGCCATGAAGTAAAAGGATCTAGACAAGTTTTGTATCTCTTGTAACACACATGGACACAGAGCAACTCGAACATCTTTCCATAATTACAGGCTGCAGAGTCCCAGTCTAGAGGCTGTGGTTTGGCTGGTCCTCCACTCTCCCCATTAAGACACTAAGCAGCGTGTGTCACTCAGTACTTGGACGTCTCCTCCCCTGAGGTGGCAGCTTGGGGCCAATAAATGTTCACTTGAATAAACAGACATAGACAAACAGTTGTTCTCTATGAGCATCGTACACTGTAAGAGTTTGACGCTACCGTAGGCTGTTTCTTGTCTGCGCATTTTCTCGTACTGCGCTCTACTCCGTTTACACTTTAAACCTTAGAAATTCTATATAAAGGAACCACAGTTGTATCTTAAGGAGGAAAAACACCTTTAAGGTGTAAAAATGCCTGATGTATCTTCCAAATAGAAAACCTTTTAAACATTTGAAATCTTCTGCATGTGACTATTTGGTTACACTTACTGTAGTTTAGCTGATAAGCCAAGAGCCATCATCTGTTATTCCGACCTTTGACCCAAAACTTGCCTTGACTAATCTGCCAGAGCAGAACCAAAAGTAAGCCTCTCTAAATCTCTCTCAGCTTCATTTTTTTTAACTCTTACCATCTCAGCACAGATTTAGTCATTTAACATCTAGGTACTTAAATATTTTGAATGTAACTAATTGGATTATATCTTCTTTAACAAGCCCAAAAGCACCTTGTGCAGAATTAGACTCTTTTTTTAACCTATTTTTACCTCCATACCTTTGCCATCCCCCTGTACTGCTGCCTTGATTTAACTTAATGATGCATGAGCCTTTCAGTAAACAAACATGAGAAGATTTTCCCCAGATTTAGGCTTATTGACGTCATCTGAGCAAATCTAGATGGTGGCCCAGGCAGCAAATCCTATATTACTTCTCACACAGTACATTCATCTTTAAACTTGAGTTTAGTTCACAGCAGGGTGCTTAGGAAAATGTAGTTGTGTTTTACCTTTTATCCACATTATGACTTTGAAGTATAAACACAGCATATCAGTTACTTATTCTACTATTTCTTTCTCAGTAAATATTGTTTGTGTGATTAAACTGCTAAAATATAAACTTCTTGTTGCTCCAGAAACAGCACAGAGCTAGTGTATGGGGAAAATACCACAGGACTGATGAATCAGATTTTAAAAAACACCACAAGTTTATAGATGGATAAATTAGTTGGAGGTTCCAGTTTAAACATTTTTTTTTTAATCACAGAAAGAAATTTTTAGGTCTTTGAGTGTCATTTTCTGTAATGCATTTGTGTGTGCACTGTTCAAACCTTGTGGGAAAGTGTTTAACCTGCTCTTTCATGTACAACAACTTAGAATCAAGCCATCTTAGAGAACAGTTCCAAAATTGTAAGTCACGCCCACAAACTTTTTTTTCATCATAATCCTTAGATTTCTCTGTATCAGATAAACCAGGGCATACCCATGTTCACCACAATCTTGTTACATTGCAAAAAATGCAAAACTTCCTACCAGGTTTTAGTCCGAATGAAACAAAAATGTCCCTGCTGTATGTGGAGACAATATCAGACAGAGAAAGAGATATTTGGGTTATCCTAAACTAGAAGCATGGACTGAGGTAATTTAGCCAATGCTGAAAGCAGTAACCTCTGAGGGAAGTACATCTTTTTTTTGTAATAATTTAAGTGACTGAACAGATTTGCGGGAAACTTTGCTATGCATTCAAAGTGATGCCTTAAAGCAACCATTTAGTAAGGTAATAAATGGATGAAGGGGACAAATGTTCTTCAATGAATCTAAAAATGAATAATCCACTGGCACATAAAATAAATTAGAATGTTGCTGAAAATCCTAGTTATTTCAGAAACTTCATCACTAAGTGAAACACGTGATCTTGAATAACTACACAGAAATGGATCCTTGAAATCCTTTATTTGTGTTCATTCGGATGTTTTTGCTCTTACGGGTAATGAAATCAAGACATTTAAAATCTAACTAGTACATCAGACCATTAAAAATATATTTACTACAGACATGTGGGTTTAATGAAAAGCAGGTTGAATACCTACTTAAAGGTTGTTAATTTAAAAAGGCACCTTTAATCTGACAAATGGGCCATATCTGAACACATAGTCTGATTTATTGAATATTTTGAACATGTTTTAAAAAAAAAAAAATCACTATTGTGCTGCTAATAGTTTGAACTGTTAGCCTGAAATTGCACA
This sequence comes from Poecilia latipinna, assembly GCF_001443285.1. NCBI lineage: Eukaryota > Metazoa > Chordata > Actinopteri > Cyprinodontiformes > Poeciliidae > Poecilia > Poecilia latipinna. The sequence goes on along the minus strand of NW_015112620.1, from coordinate 384,667 downwards.
TATTTCCTTAAAAGTTATATTAAAAATAATTTACAAATGCTTTTAAAGTAATGTCTTTATATCTATCTTCATTTTAGTGTTTATTTTTTGCCTAAAAATTGTACAACTTGGACTGCTGTATCTTTTTGTCTCATATATGCCTGTGTGCATTTTTTTGGTTTAGTTCTGGACAAACAAAGTTTACTAGGATTGTGGGGCAATAGATGGGATGTGGGCATCACTGGATTTGACAAGGGGGGCATGGACCCCTTTTATAACTGCTTGTTGCTCTGGTTTGATTTTCCAAACCCTATTTGCACCCTAAGCAATCATTTATGTTCAGATCACAATAATTTGATCTCCCTATGACTCTCCAGACCGTGCAGACCCGTGTAGCATCAGACTCATGACCCTGCCTGGCGTTGGTAGCAACCGATTAATCGACTGGTGACCGTATCCCTCAGTCCCAAAGCAGCTTATCCTCCCCAGTGCACACCCTGTGATCGTATGTGTTACACATGTACGAAAGTGTTTGTGCAGCACTTCACTGGTATAGTACACCTTCCTAAAACAAACCACAAAAGAAATTCTTAAAATACCTTTGCGATATTTATAATATCTTTGATTTCATATGGAAGGCTGCAGTATGACTATTGGAGTATTTACAAAAAAGTAAGATGGACAAAAGACTTAGTAACTGGGAAAAAAAAAAAAAACAAATGCAGCTGTTCAGACACACTCAGATCAGCACACATGCATACACACTCTCACACAGACATTGGCTGTGACAGTAAACACTGTTTAAATCCACTCGAGGATTACAAATCCACTTATAGTGGGTCAGCTTGACCATGTCAGCTGCATTTCCCACTCTGATCCAAATGCCCTTTCACACTGCTTCATGTTGCATATTTGAAAAAAAAAAAGATCATAATTAAATCCAGTGTAGCTTGTCAAAAAATGTGCAAAGTCCATGAACATGTTCGCTACATTATGACACATTTGCTTTCCGTGACTGTTGCTGATACTATGAGCTTATGGCTTTTTGAGTTTAAGGACGGTTATGCATTTCGTTTTAGGTCTTCTATGGTGTATTAGAGAATGTTTTCTTGCATTTGCACAGCTCATCCTGGTCCCCCCCTCCCCATGCATTTGACAGTTGGGATGATCAGAAATAGTAAAAGATAAACAAATGAAAAACTGCTACTAAAAGAAAAGGGTAGAGCTTTAGTGTCCATGTTTTTTTGTATAAGGGGTCTCTAATGAAGGAATACGTTGTCTGACTGAGTAATGATACATATGATATTGACTTTAATCACATCTGTTTATGTGATTTCATCTCCCCTCATTCCCATTAGACCTCCCCTAGTTCTTGGAATGGTCTGCTGCCTGGTCTGCCAAAAATAATCGCTTGTTTGCTGCTATTTACTTAAATCTGTCAAAGAGGCACTGTTGGAGCCCGTGCTGTTATGGTTCTCTTTTGCTCTATGAGTACAGGACGAGTGTGTGTGTGTGAGAGAGAGAGAGCTTACACTTGCCAATGTGTGTAATATTCTATACTGTTCTCTCAGTTGAATGAGAGTCCTGCGTGTCCAGGCGGCTGCAGCCAGTCGACATGCTCTCCTCTACACACATCTAGACATCTAGGGCGAGATAGCTGCAGAGTGTGATGTGCTTCAGTATCCGTCAGTGAGTAGAAACCTGACGGAGACTCTGGGTTCAACCCAACGTCTCGGTTTGAGACCAGAGGACTGTGAAAAAAAAAAAAAAAACACCCTCAGTATTTAACACATGCACACAGCACTTCAGGAAAGCAAAGGAGTGACAGACAGCAGTGTTTGGTTGAGTTGATTAGTTTGGATGTTTGGCTTGTCATTTCTTACTTTTTTACTTTACAAGAGTTGAAGGAAGGGAAGACTAAATGGTCAAAGAGCATGCAAGGTAAGAGCATGCCAGGGAGATGTCAGCTCACACCTCCCCTCCCTTTTTTCTTCCTGTTATATATTTTTTTCTTTTTCTCTGTCTATATTTTTCTTAGCATTTCTCCCAAACCCTCTCTTTCTCTCTCTCATCTTTTCCTCTCACACTTTGAGGTCTGGAGGCATCACATGCTGCTCCCACCTGGAGCTGTGTCTAAAATCATCCAGGGATATATTGGTTGTTATTAAGCTTTCTTTCTGGTTGCCAAATACCTCATCGCTCAAGTGCACACTTGCACACATGCACATATGCATACACCACCTGGCAAAATGAAGCAACTATTCTCCCGACAGAGGCTAGACAATAAAAGAGGGGAAATAAAAAATACCCCTCTGATTAGAAGTTGGGGAGTTTGTCATAAATCTTCTTCTGTTGATGGCAAAATGTTAAACACATGTCAAAACTTTGTCCTTACCTCAAAACTTGCAGAGCTATTTTTTTTAGAAGGTAAGAGGGCCGATCCCACCTCACCTTGTGGACCAATGCTGCTTATTCTTAATTTCAAGCAATAATAAATCTATTAAATGACAATATGTTACACAAAGAGATCACATAATCAAATTTGAAGTTGATGGTGTCTCTGAAACCTGCATAAACGGCTCCCCTATAAAGAAAAATAAGCTAAACTAGTAGCTTTCATGAATATTTTCTTTCTTACGTCTTAGGTTTACTTAAGGTGTAATTGTATTTATATAAGCACTAGCAAGCAGAATAAACTACATGTAAAAAAAAAAGCTTTCATTTAACATAGCACTAACTGAAGAAATTAAGCAAGATTTATTTAAGAAAATGCCATTCAGACTGGCTAAGGATATAGTTTGACTTTGAAAATAAATATATGTGTAATGATTAAAGCAGAAGGCTGCTGGCTTTCTTTAAGCAACACTTGTTATCCTTTTCTCTAAGGTTCTTTGCATTTAATTTGTTCACTTTTAGAGATTGCAAATATCCTGATACCATAAGTAGCTTCAAACAAGATTGATTTCCCAAAGAATATTTAACAATGCTGAATTGTGAGGTATGTAACAGCAAAACAGACATTATTTTTCCGACCTTAATAGTGTTCTTGCTACAATAACACGAGACATATTGTGCCAAGATAAAGTTCTCCTAAAGAAAACCACATCAGAAAAGGCAGACTTGGAACATTTTGAGAAAAGAGTTACACTTCAAAGATGCAGGTCACCCACTACTTGGACAAACACTGCATGCAGTATTTAGGAGATTAAAGATTAGCATGTAAGATACATTAAAAGGACTTTGACGTGTACAGCTTCCTGCTTTTACTCAAGATTAATGAGACTATCAAAGTGCTTGCCCTCATTTTAAACTTGAAAGGGAACGCTGAGAGCTCATTTTAAATTTAAAGATCTCAAGATCTCAACACCATGCATATTGAAATCTTTAACAATCTTTAAAGAAGTATTTATCTTTAACGTAAATGCAGGTTTGTGTCATGTTGAAGTTGCTTTTTTTTATTTAAATACAAACATTTAATTGACAGTTGTTGCTTTCGTGGGTTATTCTTCTTTGGTACTTGAAACGCCCTTTAATGAGCAGAAATCACTGCAAGCCTACCTGTGGATGAAAATGATCTGAAACTATATGTGAGAAATTATGTGATCAGCAGTAATGAATTATAAAATTGAAATACTTAATCAGAGTAAAGACAAAAGCCCCTACTGCAGATTCACAGGTATTAACCAGGAATAAAACGATATTTAAGAAAATATTAATAAACCAGCTTCAGAAAGTATTATGTTACTCAAAGTTGATGAGAAATGGTGACTGTTAAAAATGGGCAAACTGGTCACTTCAGTTTTGATAACCTTTCAGTTTTGGTCTACATTCTGTTTATTCCCTATTATGTTTAGCTTAATAAAATAATCAGTAGATTTTACTTAAAAAAAACCCAAACAAACAAAAATCATACCAATCTCTAATAAGCCTCTCAGTTTTGCATTGCATTTATCTTCCTCTTCCTTCCAGCCACCACTTATGGTGGAGTCTACACGTCCTCTGTCTAGTTGGGGCTACTGGTGTTTATTTTGTTCCCTTTTTTGGAAAAGGCTTTTTTTTTGGTCCCATTATTTCTTTCAGAATTACAAAAGCAGTTTTCAGAGAATACAACATCAGTTACTGCTAGTGTGGGTGACTATCATTAGAGCACCATGTCATTATGAGGCTCTGGTCCTGTTAATAAACTGACATGAAAAAGAAGTAGAGCCTTCTTTATGTTCTTGATTAACTTCAGCAACTTTAAAGAAAAAAATGTCCATCGTGTCAGAAACCGGAATTGTACAACAGTCATTAAAAAAACAAGAAATACCATTATTTCAGTAAAATGTAGCAAAGTATAGTCAAAGGCTCAGAATTTCTTACTCTTTTAGTTGTCTGCTTTTTGTAAGCGTACCTATTGGTTAATTCAGGTTAGCCGCCATTTCAATGCATTTCCAAATAGCTGCTATTATGTACTGAATCATGACATAAATCTCGACTGAATGGATGGAAAATGCATTCAGATGTTTAGATTTGCAAACAGGTTGGGCATGTTTTTTTTTTTTTTTTTTTTTTTTATGCTGAGTTTTCTTTTCCAAAAATACAATAGGCATAGGATCTGTAAATGTGCTATTTAGATTAATTTTACTGGCACCACCTCATGTCCATCATCCCTTATCTACCTGGCTCTGGTCTTAGATGTTAACTTAAACCCACAGTTTCCCAGCACTGCGCTGCTGACGTAACAGTATTCTAAAACCATAGCTCATATTTAATGCCAGTGACTCACAAAATTACTTTGCTTGTGGATTTCAGGTGTAGCTGAGACAAAAGCATTCTTTCATGAGTCATCAGACAGGTGCTCGGTGCGACCAAACGGTATTTTTTTTTTTCTTTTTAAACAAAGTCCATTCAAATGTCTTTACACATTAATTGCAAATGGTGGTTTAATTGCTTAATTTGTTTTTCAGTTACTCCTTTGGTTCTAAAACAGAGAAAAACTATAGACACACAAGGGACAAGGAATATTTTTTAAAGATGCAGCTGTTCATTCTTGTTGGCATGTTGAAAAAAAAAACATGCCATAAATATACTACATGTAGAATAAGTTGAGTTCTAACCAAAAAAAGAGGAAAAGAAAGCAAGCTTGAGTATTGAGATTGAACTTGAACTTGAGCCTGAACTAGAGTTCCTGCTCATTCTGTTCCTCTCTTTGCCCTAGTCTGCCCTTTCCCCCTCCCTCAGTGTTGGGATTAGGGATCGGAGGCAGCATCAAAGGCCTGTCACCACTGGAGTTAATGGAGCATCACACGTGTGCATTCACGCACACACACACACACACGCATACACACACAGCCATGAGAGACAGGTCCTGCAACTTGAGATGGGGGTATTTGGAGATTTGGGATGGGGGTATTAGCAGCATAGAAAAGAAGGAGAGAGTGTTACAGAAAGGGCTAGAGGGCAGGCCAAGAGAAGCATGTGTGAAAATCAAATGTTACAGTGCACTTTTTAATGAGTCCGTGTGTGAGTCCTCATTTATTAAACGACGGTGCCAAGAGAGGTCACATTTAACAGCCGAGTCCTTTAGAGTAGATGAGGGAAGTTTGTAGTCCTAAGGAGTGCTGAAGAGAGGCACTTGCACAGTGTAAAGCCTAATGTCATGCTTGCTTACACTTCAAACAGAGGGGCCGCTGGAAAGAAATGTATCCTGTTATCAGACACGCACATACTACAGACAACCATACATTATGTACATAACCATGTACAATGGCTTCCTGAAATGAATGCATACGCACACAAACACACACATACCAACTTAGTTGGTTTAACAGGGGTACAGTTCCTGTTGCTTTCTTGTTCAAACAATGGCAGCTCTATTACAGGCCTGACAAACCAGAGAGAGTACCAAAGGAGAGAGAGAAAGAGGGACAGAGAGAGTGAAAAGAAAGAGAGAGGGTGAAAGAAACTGAGAAGACAGAAAGAAGGGGCAGCAGGCTCAACAAAATAGGCTTTCGTGAAAAAAGAGACTTGGAAGAATAAGGAAAAGGAGAGGGATTTTGTTACATACAGGACATACTTTCCAGTCCTCCAAGTTTTTGTCTGTGTAGACGCTGCAACACTGAAAGTGTATTTTGTTACCTGAATCCAGATTTTCACCTTCAAGCAAAAGTCTAGATATGCAAGTACTTTCTTGTCTGTGTCTGCCCTACATCGAAATGTGTTGTTTTTTTTTTTATTATTATTATTATTTTGTTCACAGTTACACATGAGTTTGTTTTGTTGTGCTTTGCTCATGCTCCTCTTGTTTGTAGTACATAAGGAAATGGCCAGCAAGTGTTTTGTCCTCCTCTGGTTGACACAAACATGTACAGATCCCCTGTAAGGACACAACCTTTGCCTGGAACAAGCCAACTCTATGTTTCCCCACCTCCTTCTCCTCCCCCCCTTCTGCATATCCTGCCTGCCCCGTCTCTCCAGGAAACGCTCCTCCTCCCTTCCTTCCTCCCTCCCCTACCTCCCTCCCTGCATTCTCGCCCCCTTTACTTCTGTCTGGGTCTTTATCACTCCTCTACCTCCTTCCTCTTTTTTTTATCTATCTGTTAGGATGAAAGACTAAGTGAGGGGGTATGTGTGAGGAAGCATTCCCTATGTGCATAAATGTGTGTGTTTGGGTGCAGCCACTTATGTGTCTTTGTCTGTGCAAGTGTGTCTCTGTGTATGTCATTAAAATTCTGTTGACTCCAGTGAGCTAGCTGTGTGAGGGCTTCTATTGAGTCAGAGCAGGTGGGCTGCTACTACAATCCTGCTAATCACTTCTTCCTCTGGGTGACTGACTGGGTCAGGCAAAGGGTAGCTGATATACAGACAGGCCACTGTCAAGTGCAGACTAGTCAACATGAGACATCTTATCTACTTGTTAGGTGATATATTCAAAGGAATTTGTTGGGTCTGTTGTGGAGGTCCTCTTACAACCTGCATCAGAAGCATTGTTTTGAAAAATGTTCAAGAAAAAAGTTGTTGTTGCAACACAACTGTGGATGCTTTTGTATGTTATATTAAAGTATATAACGGTTTGTTTCTTTTAAACATAGTTTAGACAAAAAGTGTAAAGTATATAAAAGGATAGAACCGCATGACTGTAACATTCAGCTAGCATGCATGTTTCTGCATTTTTACTTTTATCTGAATCACCACATTTACACTGTCACTGAAAGGTTTTCACACCCCTTGAATTGTTTCACGTTGTGTGTCGGTTCACAAAGTAGTGTTTTTGAAGTGGATGTTTTTATAATACACCATCTTAAAGTGTGTGGAATACACACACTTTGTATTCTGCTGTGGTATTTTTAGAATAATCTTTTGCTATACAAGAGTCTATGTATATCAGTTTTCAAGTGTTGCCACAGATTGTCTTCAGGATGCTGTTCATTCATTGATGTTCTCTATTAAAACCTCTGAGCTCCTCACAGAACAGCTGTATTTGTGCTGAAATTAGATTACACCAGGTAATACTGATGACAGATTTCCCCTAGACTTTTAATTATAAAGAAATATGAAAACCTTGAGTGAGTTTCCTTGTCCTTTCCAATTATACACTAGCTTGTGTTGATCTGTCACATAAAACATTAATGAAATATATCAATTCTCTGTTTCTAATGTAGCAAAAGCACAGCAAGTGTAAATACTTTCAAGGCACTGGAATGCATTCTTCCATTTTTTATTTTTATTTTTTTATAAAAGGCGTTTTATAAATGTTTCCAGTCATTGGATCAGCTGTTCTATTAACCAGATTGTATCAAAGTGCAAAGACATCAGACCATCAGGCAGATGCGGTCAAGATAAAGCAAAAAAGCCGTTATGGCTGAAACTTGTGTTAACAGTTTGTCTGCAGTGTCAGCTGCTGCACAGATAAGCCTCTGTTGTGTGGTGACAGAGGGTGAAGCAGTTAATCTGAATACATCACACTGCCAGTAACCCCAGCCAGATTACTACACACCTGTTCATGAATCTGATGACATCCAAAATGTCCACTTCATGTTGTCATAGGCTAGCACTTTTTTGGCAAACATCATGGTAGCCAACTTACTAAATTGGACATAGTGACATAGTACATTTACATCTTGTTATGAGTCTAAGAGGCAACATAGTTGTTGGATACTCTCTCAGGCTGGCATAGTTTCAGAACAGAATAATGACAGCAATATTTATTTTTCTATACCATTATTAAGTACAGTAAATCAACATCTTTTCACCATTCCCATTAGTCAGTGTTGATAACTACTCCTCTTCTGAGTGGGAGAGCCGTCAAAGCAAGCTCAATCATTCCTTTCAACTCCTACATCGATGCACACTCACTGTATTTGTCGCTCACCTTCCAATGTTGTGCCGTCATATGAACAAACATTTTAATATAGCTTTCCTAGGCTTATTACTGAATAAAATTGTTCTTGCAAATCTATGATGCACATGCAGCTGCCAATCTATCTTGGTAATCCAGTTACTACAGAACCTGTCGCCTACTACACAGCTAAGGTGGAGTTGTAAAAAAAAAAATAAAAAATCTGGACACCTGACAAGTTAATATAAAATCCATTTTAGTTAAATTACTGCAATGAATACATTTTTTAAAATCTGCTTTTGAGCAAAGAGGGTAAGAAGTGAGTTTTCAAATGAGGCCCCTGTAAATGAGGAATGACACTGAAGTAATTTGTGAGCAGATCCATCTTGTTTGTGTTGTCTGTTATCTCTTAACCTTTGTTACAGCGATGACTTTAGCTCTGAAGGAATGAAGCGTCAAAATCTGCTTTCTTTGGCTCTAAAGCCGTTATTTTTAGATAAGAGAACTGAAAAAGATTAGTCAGATGCAGATGAAGGTGAGATAGATGTGAATCTGTTTGTCAAATATTTCAAGTTTGGACTGTCCCTGTCCTGGATTCCAGCCAGTGCAAACAATAGAATCACCAGTCATGCGGGTTGGAGAATTAACAATGAAAAAAAAATACATTTTTATTTGTGATTAAATAAAGGCTACATAAAGTGATTGCGCTTTGGGATACTACTTCAGATAAGCTGGCTGACAACCAAGATATTTTTAAGACCAGGCTGGGACTGAAGTACATTTTTGTTGCTGTCCCATAGTGTAGAAAGTACAAAAGCTTCATTATGTCTTCTTTTGTCTGAAGCGGCAATTGTGTGTGTGCAAGAGTTGGTACCTTTATCAAAAAAAAAGAAAAAATGTATTTAAAGTAAAGATTAAAAGTCAGTGAATTAAATAGAAATCCACCTCCTGCTTCTCCCCTTCCCTTACCGCTTTCCCTGCTTCCCTCCATCCACCTCCCTCTGCTTCTCTTGCATTGGTATTTTTTTTTTTTTTTACCGGTTCCTTTTTTCCCTGTCGGGCTTAATGCCGCTTACAGCTCCATTTAGGCTGCATGCGTGGAAATTGGGTAGGGGATCTTGTGGGTTTGTGTCGTTGGAGATAACCAGTGTGTGGGAGGTGACAAAGGTAGCATAAGCCATTAATGTGTGTGTGTATGTGTGAAAGAGAGTGTCTGCTTTAAGTGCAGGAATAGATCTCTGACAAATGAAAGTGCGGAGGGGTATGCATCTGTCACTGTTGTTTGAAAAGCGAGAGGAGACTTAATCTGAGCGAGTCACTCCTTGTGTTTGATAGGCTTGGTGTCTCAACCCAGCTAGTACTCCACTGCTGTGTTCTCCTTTTAGTGCAGTTGTTCCTCTCCTCAAGCTTGTTGGCTTTCAGTTCCGCATATTAATCAATTACTTATCAAAGTTACACTTAGAAGAAAGAAGAAGAAAAACAAATCTATTTCTTTCATCTGTGGACATCAGTAAAATCTTGCAATGTTTGAAGAATATTCCATTATTATTGCACGGGTGTAGTTTTTTCTTAAATATTTTTTTTATGCACCACATATAATAAATTGATGCTTTTAAAAAATGCAGAAGTCTTCATTTGCAGCAAGTGAAGGCATGCACTAACTGGAATTGTTGGACTGATTTCAGATCTCTCTTTTTTTTATATTTGACTTTTCATTCTAATTTTAACCAATTATTTTTTTTCAAAAGATTTAGGAATAACATTAAAAATAGGTTTTTCTGACCTTCTTACTTTTAGCAGCCATAAGTTTATTTTAGGAACAGAAACAATGTCAGAAAACAGACAAAACAGAGAGTTGGCATTTTAAACCGACTAACCCAACTTTAAGTGGTAAATACCATGGTCATATCTACAAAATCAGCTATCATTTGTATTACACAGAAAATGGATCCTTAATTTAAACCTGTTATTTCACAGAGAACATATTCAATTACCCAAAAATCTTAATGAGAGAAAAAGGTTGAGGGCTCAGAAGAGCTCAACAGAGCTACATTGTTGCACTCTGTTCAGCCCTGCTGTTCTCTCTTGAAAGTGTTCCTCTCTCATAGCCCGAATCCACTGCAGACATGTTTTGATGTGTCTGAGGAAACAGTTACCTCCTCTTACATGTCTGTGCTTCCTCATTATTCATATTGAACACCTCTCTGACATGGAAAATGGCTAACGTTGGCTGTTCTTCACTCACTAACTCCATCTACAACAAAGAGTGTTCTTGTCAGTATGACTTAGTAGCGCTTAGTATGGTGTGTTTACTGATCGGAAAGAAATCGTATTCATGGGTTTGCACCCAGCCGTCACTGGTCAGGGCTAATCAAGTTGACCGATTGAGGTCACCAGCCAATTTCTCAGTACATCTGCAGCTGTGTAATGTTTGCTAAGTACAGAGCAGGGGATCTAAAATGCTTCTATTGGTTTTTATATAAAACTTCAGTAAACATTATTCATTGTCACTTTGTTTTAGATAAAAGAACATAAACATGTTTTATCCTAGTTGAAGCTTTTCTAAATATAGTTCCAAGCTGATTTTTGATGAAAATAATATCTTCATAAAGCAGATCAAGAATCTGATGCCAGGGCTTTGAGGTCCATCCGCTTTATGTTGTTTTAGTCGTGCATTAAATATCACACTGCCATTTCCTTTAATTTCCCTCATACACTGATTTTTTTTTTATAGCAAAGTGATTACCTACTTCCTCTGCATCCCCATTGCTGTCATCATGGCAGTCAGTAATCCTCTCTAAACAATCCCTACTAACCCTAATTCACTATTAGCTTATCAATAAGCTCCAATAATCACTATCAGCTGGCAGAAGGATCTGCTTGCATTAGCCAAGACCAAGCACTAATAATCAGGCCTTTTTGAGCTTTTTGCCCCTGCCAGGACTGCATGATTTCTGGCTGAGTATTGAACTACAGCCAGCCCAAGCTAAAAGAGGCTGATACAAGCTTATTGATTACGCACATTATAGAGCCGTAATACATTTGGAGCCAGTGTTGTGAACTCTAACACAGCAAGTCGTTAATTTCTGATTTCACGTTAACCGCTCGTCCTCCTCTTGTCACCCTTCCTGCCTGTTCCCTCCCAAGAGCGGTTCACTCAGTTAGGCCGTCAGTACTTTCGCCACAAAGCCCTCGAGCGGATTACATCACCACCTCTGCTAACGAAGCGTTGTGTCACAAGTCCTCAGCATATTGAAGACTTCATATAGTCCCTAAGTTTACTTTTAGTGTGGATAGCTATTGAAACCAGTTCTAAATGTTCATAGCAAGCCACAGGCATGTCCTGTTATATCAAAGTTTCCTTCACTTTGCATCTTTGTACCTATTTACAGAAGTTTAGGGGAATTCTCTCTTTTTGTTCTTTTCGTTCTTTCTTTATGCTACTTCTCCATCTTGTATATAAAGAAGGAACCATTTTCCTGGAGTTAAAATGACAATTCCCTTATGGTTCACATCTGGCAGTTTGTGTAACAAGAAACAGAATTTGGTAAACTATCAATATAAATAACTGCATAGATATAAAATCCCTAATCCTCCATTAGTTTCCCTATGCATGGGAGAGAAAAGACTGGCGAGTCTCATGTCAAGAACAAAAAATGTATACAAAGAAGAATGAGGCGTATTGGTATTACAAATACAGTGTAATTAAAAAGTGTTTGTGTAAAGGAGAAAAGGATTGGAAAGAGGAGGGTTTGTGTAAAATGAGGCCAAAAGTAAGCATGGTAATGGGGTGAGAGAAGAGGAGAAGCAGGGAAAGCTGAGTGCTGACTGAAAGGAAAAGAGAAGAATTAAAGAATAGATTGATGGGGGAAAAGGCGGGGGATAATTGCAGGAAAAGGGGATTATTTGTTCGTCACTATCTTCAGTTTAGAGAGTCTCCGACCAAGGCTATGGATAAGTGAAATCATATGGCTGCCTCATCACAAAGTAGGGCAAGAGTTTTGCCGAATGCTTCTAAAGGAGCAGCAAATATTCATTCAAACATGCTCATTAAAGCAATCGACCAATTTAAGTTATGGCCCATATGGCTCTGTGAATGAGCGCATGTTTGTGCATCTTTTCTTCCATATGAAGCATATCCTTCATCTGCAGATTTTCCATACTTGTCTGTATATTGAAATGAAATGCAATCAAGGCAAGCTGTTGTGCTGTATGAAATAGTCATAACCATACGGTAATGAGTCCATGAAATAATTGGTTGAACAAAAGGACAGCAGAGTGGAAGTAAGCCAGGGGAAAGCCGTGTTGTTAAGGTAAGTTCTGCTTCACTTGTCTGGTTGGGGCAAATTCTTGTGTATAAAAATGTGACAAGAGTTTCACAATTATTAGTGCTTCAGTGACTTAATATTTGTCTTTCAATGTGAACAAACAAAAAGTAGTCATAACCGTTCAACACAAAGTTGAACAGTTTGTGAAGGGGAAGTAAAACAGCGCATGGTTTTCACATTTTACAAAAAAAATCTGAAAGATGTGCTCTGGGTTTGTATGCGCCGCCTTTTCTCTGGTACCCCTAAGTAAATACAGCGCAACTAAATGCTTTCAGAAGACGTACCAATTAATCCATCTATGCCAGATTTAGTTTCAGTGTAAATGCAGCTGTTCTGTGAAGGTCTCAGAGGTGTGTTAGAGAATTTTTCACAGGAAACTAAACTAAAAGGAAGGGAGAGCAATGGCTTGAGAAGGAGCCAAGCAGTATGTGGTAACTTTGGGAATGAGGTGCAAAGATCCACAGCTCAAGTGTGATATTCTGTCAAAAGAGTGATTAATAGTAACCTAACTTATGAAACAGCAGCATGAATAAAAGCCATTGTTGGAAAATAAATAATTCAAAGCAGCTTGCCAGAAGCAAAATTGGGTATGTTGCAAAAAATATTAAAGAAGGGAACCAGGTGAGACCTAATTGCGTCTCTTAGGCCTACATGCAAAATGTTGTGTGTGACAAAAAAAAAAAAAAATCTAATCAACCTGTACATAGTATGAAACAAGGGAGAGGCAGTATAATCATTTGGGAATACCTTTTATAAACACCTACAGAGTCCTTGAAGAATACTAGTGACAGGCTGCAAAATATTAGTAACTGAGTCAGAGGTTCAGCTACCAGAATGAAAATGGCACTAGACAGAACACAGTTAAATACACACAGACCACCACACTCATGTGGCTATTTGTACAAAAAAAATATGTATCCATATGCATTCACAATTATGTGCTGTTTTGTGTTGGTCTGCCACCTAAACTCTTAGTAAATTATAAAGAAGTTTGAATTACTAATGATCAATAGTAATAAAGTTCAAGCTGTATGAATATTTTACAATGTGCTGTAGAACCAAACTTATTAAATATTCACTCACGGTCTTAGATAATTTTTATGATAATTGCATCCAGGCTTAAAATATCATAACTTACCATTTTTCTTTAGGAAAGTGCTTATTTTGTCAACTTAACTATTTTTGTTGGTTTAAGTTTTATCTTAATCCACCCTTCCTGCAGCAAACACCCAGAAACAACACTACAGTGCCTGGCAACAATTTGGAAAGTTCTTCACATTCATTTTCATCTCAGGAATTTCAAGGCCTCTGGTCGTCTCTCTCCTCCCTACATCTCCTCTTTATCTCCTGCTGTAAAGTCCTCAGCCAATCCTAAGGAGCTTTATGTGAGGGTTTGGTGGTTTTGGGCTTTACTCAACATCAATCCTAGCCTGGACAAGTGAAATGCCCTAAAATGACTGAAATCCCCCCAAAGCTGATCGTACAGGGATAGTACAGGCTTATATGTTCCAGGAGGATCTAGATGGAGTTAGACTGAGAGCGGCAGAGAGAAAGAGGGGAGCTTTTCCACTGCATAATTAAATGAAAATCAATCCTGTGCATAATATGCGAATAAAGTTGTGTTGCAGCAACATTTTGCAGTACAGTTAGCCTTCAAGGGCTTTATCTTTAAAAGCAGAGACTATAGCGGAAAAATGGAAAGCCAGTACAGTTAAAGACTTGTGTAGAAGGGGTGGTGAGGTAATGAAAAGCATGTTTTCTTTATTTCATTGCGTCATACCGTCATTTCATTCTCTCTGACCTATTCCCTCAATCTATCGTCATGCTGTAACTCCCCGATATGTTTATTTTCTTGCCTTGCAACTTCCTCCGCTCGCCTATCCATCTATTCCCCCTCTCCTCTTTCTGTCAATTAACTCATGTAAACTTTTCTTTCCCTCATTGTTTTTCCAGGAGAAAGTGCCTCTGCTTTTGATTAAGAACCGGGCTCTGCTTTAATACCATAACTCCCTCTCTCCCCAGTGTGTGCGCACATGCACACGCACACACACACACGCACGCAAACAGTTCAAACATCATTTATCATATTATGCTTTTCTAATTTATCATTTGTAGGTGCTTTTATTCTAGTTATATCTTTGTTTTCAACATTAAGACATAAAGAGTACAATTAGAAACTTAAGAATATCATGACATCAGTACAAAGATACAAAAAGGTGTGGTTCAGGAGATGGACAGCATTAGCACCTGTCTGCCAGCTGTTTGGTGTCCCTTGGGGTGTTGGAGCCGTCTGACTGACAGGTGAGGAGGCCCGGAGCTGAGAGGCATGCCACAGCTGTCCTCATCCAGATGCTGAGGGGGGACACAGATCCTCTGTGCATGGCTGCCTTTTTTTGTGGCTAACTCATTACTTCGCACCTTCATTCTGTTGAGTTCTGAATGAATTTGAGTTCTGGAAAGGACTATCTGCAGGTGAATCTGATGGACATAAATCTTGTCCTCAGTTCCACTAACCTTTATCTGGGTTATTTTTTCTCAATTTCACCTCATCTTTTTCCTCAAAGGGCACTTCATTAAACTTTATTGTCTTGTCTTTTTCTCTCCGATGTGAACTCTTTCTACGTCTCACATTCTCTCTTCTCCCACCTTTTTTGTTCCTTCTCCCTCTTGCCTCTGCTCCCCTTCCTTCCCATGTTGCCTCTTCTTCTCCGGTTCCCTCCATATCCACTTTTCCACATAAAGCTGTTTTTCATAGAAGCCCATGCAGCCTGGAATAGCATTCCCCCGGGCGCTGTAGGGTGAAACACTAGACTTTTCTGAGCCCAAGCCAAACAGATGCTGGCTCTTGGAGTCCAACCAGAAACAAGCCTTCGTGCTTCTCTTTTTCTCTCTGTTTCTCTCTTCCACTCTTCCCTTATCTTGTTTCTCCTTCTTATTCATGTTCATGTTTTTTGTCTGTTCTCATCCTATTCTGTCCTTGAATCCTCATCTTTCTTCCTGGTTTCTCCTTTTCTTGACACTTTCTCACACTCTATTTTCTGTCTGACTCAAGCCTTATTAACTGTTGAGTTTCCTAATCTCTTTGCAGTTACATCCAAGCAGCCCGGTATTTGTTCGCTTTTGCGAACAAATACCGTCTTCTTGGATGAATTTTATTCTTCTGAATTTGTCTGTAAGGTGCCTAGCACTTTGTGCCTCTACTTTAAATAATGACTAACAAAGAAAGAATCAGTTGGAAAGTTTTAGTTTTTTTTACATTACTTTTTTTTTTCCTTTACCCACCCTAAGCTTTATATTCTTCCTTTTTTTGACCCTCTCATGTAGCTGTCTTTTCCATGCATTCTTGATGCATTTATTCCACTTGAATTTTTATCTTAAACTGGGTTCTCCTGTTACTCGCTTTACTTATTTAATTTAGCTTTCACCATTGAACCCTTGTTATTATGTAAGCTGTTCAAAATGCTAGACACATATGCTCCCACGCTGTGCAAACTCATACCTGCACATACAGAGCCATTTTCATCACATATGCACACATGCATACGGTGCTAAAGGGCCAAACTTGGCTTTGCAGCTTTTGGCAAGAGTTCAACTCTTTCTCTCCTACCCCGCGCTAGCTGCAGTGTGTTTACATGAGCTGCCAGTCACAACCAAATCAAAAGCTTTTCCCCCTCAACTTGGAACAGTTGGGGGCTGGAGAGGTATGCTGGGAGCAGACTGTAGACGTTTTGGTAGCTTGAATGTTGCCATTCGTGTCTACTGCTCCTCAGCATTAGTTTTAAAACATTAAAATGGCCTCTACTGGAGTGCAACTTTGTCTATTTCTCATTCAACTTATGGTGACTTAACAGCAAATTAAGCCTTATTTTAAGGACACTATTTACTTCTTTCTTTACATCATAATCAACATGTATCTAATTGTGACAAAAAGCTGAAAACATTCAGAGTGAACCCACTGAACTCTGGGGTACAGAAGCCCTTTTTTATGGTTATGTAACATATTATGGCGGCTGCAATAGGCCTTACATCACTGGACAGATTACAGAGGATCAGGTCTGCTTACACACAGCCCAGTACACACACATATTACTTTGTGAGTTATTGGTCTACACAGTGTCAATGAAAGCTTATATGAGCCGTTAATGAAATCTAACATGTGGGAAAGAGATTTATTGATTGTGGGATTATGTTTTATGCTCATGTGTCCTGTGTCAGACTCTGTACTCAGCATCAGGGATCTTAATAAACCATCAAGCTGACCAGTTCTGAAGTGAAAGTGGAGTTTTCAGCTGATCAGAGATTAACGTTAGTTCAGCTAGTCAGATTTAGTCAGATGCGTTCATGCTGCTGCATAAAAACAGCACTGACAGGGAAGCTGTGATTTATAAAATGACACACTTAACTTTGTGTTTTGCCAGTCAAAATGTTATGGGAAGCTAAAATGTATGAAACTAAAACAGAAATTAAAAAAAAGTTTACACTGGTATAAAATATATTGTGTTTCGTTTAACAGTTTTCTAACCTGTGTAGATGTAAACTGTACACAACTTTAAAAATTTCTAAACAGATTATCAGAGTTTTCCTCTTTCTACTTTGCTCTTATTCATAAATTTTAGTTGCAGTTCACGGTCTTGACTTGACTTGGGAAAGAGTTTGGTTTTGATTATCTTCTGAGGAAATTAAACAAGGTGTACAGGTCCTTCAGGCGTGACAGAAGGAGACAGAGAGAAACACATGGTTTTGTTTAAAACCGGTGAGGATGGGTTTGCATTGTAAATTATTGCAGTAACTGACTCAGAGTCATGTCACAAACTAAAACTGAAAGCTCAGATGTTCTCACCTAAGGGCTTAACGAATGCTGAGGCTTCACTAAACCTGCTTTCTGGTATAATCTCCCATTGTGTTTATGGCCTGTTCTGTAACTGGAGGTTTTGGCTTTTACTCTGACTGTGTTGTTCCACTAAACTGAATTGATTAGAGTTGTGGCTGAAGCTAGCAAAGCACTGTTGGTATGGATTAACAATACAGCACAGTAAAAAAAAAAAAAACACAGATGTGTTGCCATGTGGATAAGGATAGATATTGTGTGTGTGTTTGTGTGCGCGTGTGTGTGTGGTTTGGCTCAGGCAGAGTACAGGGGTGATGTGAAGGGTGATTGTGGCAAGGATGTGAATTAGATTAAGAATTAGAATTAGGGACAAGACATTAAGCAGACTGGGATTATAGGCTAAGCACTTGGAGGTGCCGGTTGCTGTGGTGGTTCTTTGTGGCGCTGTTAGATGCTCATAACACACACACATGGTTATACACAGCTAGATCAATCTATCTGGTCTCTTTTTAGCAATATTTGGTTGGGGTGTGGGGAGAACTGGCTGATGCTAGCAGACAAACTAGGACAGAGACCCACACATAAACAAATGTTATGTCAGTGTGCAGTGTTTTAGTGACTTGTGGGCTGTGGGCATACACACTCTTTGTCTGTGATCCAAACTCCGCTAAGAGTGGAGGCCTCTGTTGTCTGGCACATGCCTTGGAGTTGCCTGCTGTCCTCTGCCCAGACTGACTGCTCTTTTTCTGGCGGCGAAGACTGAAGATGGCAAAAGGTTATGGGGAGAAAACATGGGTGTATGGGCTTGGATACAATGCATTGGTCTTTGACTGTTTTTATCTTTCACTCAGTCACTCATGCCCAGTCCTTCATCCTCACAAACACGCATATAATTGACCCAATGTGCCAGTGATGCAGCTCCCCATTGGGTGTCTATACTGCCAAACAGATGGGGTTCTGCTTTATTGTGCATCTACAATCTGATTGGTTTATGTACTTGCCTGTGTCGGTACCCTCGCTTGTTTGTTCGGACTCCAAGCTGTTCGTAGCGGTGCTCGCTGCAAAGGTTTTAGCTATCACCATTTGTTAGGGCATGAGGTGTATAATGTTTTTTTTGTTTTTTTTTCTATCTCCAAAACTCACAAGACTTAATAGTTTTCTGTGATGACTACATTTTAATTTAATCACAACCTTCTTCCACATTGTTTTTCATTTTAATGTTTCTGTGCATTTAGCATACACAGTTGCTTGCCTGAGTTATTATTTTTAGCCTTACTAGAGTTTGGTAGAAACAGTGCAAAGCAGTCTTCTTGGCTGGAGATTTTGCATAGAATTTCTTAGCCAGCTGTTCATTCATGAGCATCATTGGCCTTCATTGATATTCTCTACATCCTTACACACCAATAATTTTTGCTGATTTATGTGTGTAGCTCTCAGCTGTATCACTGATTGCATCCAAGGAATCACCCACACATACAAGCACATGTTCACAGGGTCACCCGTTGGTGATAGCAACTGGGCTGATTTCAGGCTGGCTCTTGCGCCTGGCTCCGGCTTCCTCACATGACCTCACCCTTTAGCCCTAAGCTCAACTTGCTGCTGGCATTAACCAGGCTACACACAATGGGGACAAGTGTATGCCTCTCTGTGTGCCTGCTTTTGTGAAACTGTGTGATCATTACTAAATGCTTTCATTTTGAGCATGGTGCTTTTGTGGGAGTACATGTGGCCCCTAATTGCTTCTTGCTTTTTAAAGCAACTACTATTTGTGAAAATATTAGATTTTTGTATTCAGACATCATTAGTCAATTCATTAAAATAAACATTTTCATGCAACTCTCCAAGAAAATATAAAGAACTAGTAGTAACTGGACAAATCATATTGATGGACACAATGATAATATTGGAAATGCACTAATCAGAAAATTGGAGAAGGTCCAAAGCAGGGAGTCTGCGTGTCCATTCCCCCTAGAATGTTGATTTTTACATTTACTCTATTATTCCCAACAACTTTGTAACAACTTCTGCTTTACTACAGTCTGGTAGCCTACAGTGTGGTGCGTTCATTGACTGAAAAAAGAAAAAAAAAAAAAACCTATGATTTCTGGGCTTCTTATCACCCGATAGAGACATGCAAGATGAAAGAAATACAGTGACTTTAGCTAACAGGAAGTAACTTTTTGCATTTCTAGATATCAAAGGGAGAAGTGGTCTTACATAGACATAGAGAACTTTTGTAGGTTCTTATCCAATTTTGCTAGCATCGGGAGGGATTCATAAAACATGCTTCAACTGTGTGGGACCATGAGCTGCAAGACTGAACAGCTCCAGACACTAGATAAAAACACAATATGAACTGCAATGTTGTACATGGAGTACCAACCTGAGAATCCAGTACACCAGTTTGAACTGTGACTTGCATTGTTTTCATCACTCTGTACTTTGCTAGTAAAGTGAATAATGATTAATTACGCTGATGAAAAGTATATAGCAGATATTAATTAGATCTGCCTGCTCATGTTGACATCCATTTATTTTTGTAGTGCATAGTCAGCTACTAATAACAGCATGACAGTAAGTTTAACTATAACTAGATGCAGCTGAATTTTTTTCCCCATCTGAATCACATTGACGTTACCACAAGTGTGGTTTGGAGCAGATCTGGAAACATTTGAAATGGTGGATTTATGCTGAGCTGACTTTCTAAACCTATACCAGATACAATCTGGATTTGCCAGAAAACAGATTTGGTTTAGCAGAACGAACATAGTTCATGAGCGAGAATGGACAATATGGGAGTTCAGCTTGTGAGATGTGAATCATCAGGGCATAAGGTCACATTCTGCAGCATCTACCATGCCATCTCCCATCCATCCTCCCACTGTTTCTTACATAGTCTCTAATACTCAGTCTGCATAGCAACGCTTGAACACACTCAGGCACACGCATACACGCCAAGTAAACTCCTTAATACCACCTTAGACAACTGCTGACATGAGACAAAATGATGGAACATCAACTCTTGTCAAAGTTTGCTTTCATTTGTTCGTGTTTTCTGACATTACTGTGATTGGCTGGAGTGTGTCCACGCCCCAGTGTGCAGTACACACCAACACACAAACACAAGCACATTCACACAGTTTGCTTTGCTTGCCCTGCGCTGAGCTGTCTGGCTGGCATCACCAATCAGCACAGAGCCAAAGAGTCAAAGGTGATAACCACTTGGCAGGACAGCTTTCATGTCAACCTCCTTTCCTCATGCCTATGTGTATTTTGTGATGTGTATCTGTGTGTTGTCAGTGTTATAGTGTAAACACAAATTTGCTCCCATGGAGTTTTCCCTGTACATGCGATATAGATTAGTATAGAGCATCTAGTTTTCCCTTGTTTTGCTAGCATTTCTTCTTATATTTAGAATTCCCTGCTCACACTGTTCTCTGAGTTCCTGCACGTCCCCCTCCTCCTGTCCTCTTGGCACACACTGACGGGACTGACTCTTGTATTGTTTATACTTCCCAGGGAGATGCATACTGTGTCAGAGTCCAGCCCACTGAGATGTGCACTGTATGTGTTCAGCCAAGCAGGGGAAACTGTCCAACACCTTCTGTATGATCCAGACTGTTATTGTGCAACTCAATAAACTCAAAAGGCAAAGCCAAATTACTTCAGTTGCGACAGTACAGTTGACTTAAGACGTAGATAAAAAAAAAAAAAAAGTTTTTTCTCAGAAAATTACTTTGACTTTTGTGCATTCCCCAAAGACCCTTTTTTAATATTCAAATATATTGGATGGATCGATTTTCTGTTTATTTTCATAATTCTGTTTTCTCACAGGGGTAGAACTTAAGTGTTCCTCTGTAATTGGGTCTTTTGCTTTCCAGCACAGCGCATCCACTAGCTGACGTATTGTTATGTTCATAAAGTGGCACATTTGCTGTGAATTTTCATTGAAGTGTTCCTCAGGAGAAAAAAAAAAATTACTTGGCTGCTGGAAGAATGTTTGTTATCACTGTTATCTCAGTGGTGCTTTTTGGAGGAGTTGCCAACCTTGCTTAGTATCACTTTGAGGCTGTATATATGAGTGTGTGCTTGCGTGTGTGTGCGTGTATGTGTGTGTATGTGCACTGAGGATGTTTTTATACTCTTATCGACGTGTCCTTGGCTGTGCTAGTGCACCAGCCTTCTATCAGTGTAATTTGCTTTCTTCTATGATTCTTGAAAGAAATGCAAAGACTTGGAGAGATAAAACTGAGGAAAAGTGTAACAGCGTTAAGAGAGCCTAGAGAAATAACAATAAACAAATACGAGTGGTGAATACCAGTCCAGTGGTCAAAGCTGTTTGAGCAGTGATTCAACTAGGTGGAAGAATATGGATGAAAATAAAATCTGAAGTGACAGTTTCATCAAAGTAACACGTTTGAGGTTTACCTTAAGGCACCCCATTTGCTAGCCAGACAGGCAGTGTGTGTAACAGCCCCAGCACAAAGACCTACAGTGTGTATATGTAGGGCAGCAGGAAAAGAGACCGGGGGAGGAGAAATCCAAGTCTCAGCATAGGCCCTTCCCTCACTCTGGAGCTCTCCTCTCAGTTTGGTTCTGTACTCTTTCTGTCATATTAAACAGTTCTCAAAAGGTCTGCGCTGGCCTCTCTAAAATGTTTTTCTGTATTTTCTTTCATGCTTGCGCTGTTTTCAAAAAATGATTCTTTCATTCTGCTGTGGATTCCTCCCATTACAGTGCATGCTTGCACTTTCCCCACCTCAAACCGCTTTCATGTGCTTATGCTAAAGAGTGTGCAGCATTTTGATTCGAAACACTTCCTTTAAACAGAACAGCATGAGTGCTGCACGAGGGTCTCCCTATCTCAGGGCAAAATGCAGGGATGATAAGCTCCTACACACATTTCAGTATTTACAGCTCCATATTTCACTTTGGATTTATTCACATCACATCTCTCTCTCTTTTCATGTCTTTGTCTCCATTTCTGGCCTGCTTCTCTCCACAGTCTAGAGAGTGAAGTCTGAGCTAGCTGAGACGCCTGGCCCAAGGCCTTGTTGCTTTATTTGCATTTCACCATGGTGTACATGTGCCAGGAAAATGCCACCTGGTGGTGATAACCCCCTACTGCAGAAATAGCTTCTGAACGTATGTGTGTGTATCACTGATGTTTGTATTAAGTCAAAGCTGTGCAGCAGTAGCAGTGAGAGAAAGTGCACCGCCTTCTTCCTTCTCCCACCCTGTGCTCCCCTTCTCTTTCCCTTTCCGGCCTTTGTGCAGCTGTATTTATTTGGGCTGGATAAGGGCTTTGCAGAGACACTGGCCCCTGATACGCTCGGGGCCCCCGCCCCAGTTGACTCCTTTAAACTGAGTAGAGATGGAGGGTGACAGGATAATAATACTGGTGTCAACACCACTTACAGGACAGTTATATCAGTATCAGCTCGGCAGGAGGACGTTCACACTCTGTTAGGCTGGGTCATGAACCGTGCTGGGGGCCCCCAACCACAGCCACACACACACACACACACACACACCAAATACTCTTCAACCACTGTTAATGAAACAGATCAGCTGTAGGTTTTCCCTCTGATGTAAAGTAACAAAAAATAAATGTATCTACAACCTTCTCAATGTTGACATTGACATGATCACAAGTGTGAATTTTATAAATTCAATTATATTGCATACAAGAGCCTTATGGAAGAAACATGGGTACATATATAAATAAAAATATAAATATATATTATTTTGAAAACTCCAGAGCATTATGTCTCATTGATATTGATTGTACATATTAGTAATCATGAATTTGTTTCAATGTCTGATAGTATAGCACAGAACAGTGTGCTATACAAACTCTTTAGTTTCTACATGTTTCAAGAGTAATCATACATTTTAATTGGCTACTTTTTCCTATTCCTAATATTTTGTGCAATGACGTTGATAGAATTTGTTGCAGTTCCACCGAGACATACAGTATTTATCCACTTTATGTTTTTTTTTATTTTTTTATTCCTTCAATATTTATTATTTTATTTTAGTGAAAGGATGTGGTGACCAAAAATGAGAAAACAGGCTTCAAGTGGGATGTTTTGCCATAGCTTTGTTTCTAGTAGGATATGAATGTGAACATTGAAATCAAACATGGAAGTCAAAGCATTTAGACCATTGTAGACTGTTTTAATGTTCATTCAACTAAAGAAATGTTAACATCCACTAAAAGTCATATTACATTTCTTTTATTTTTTTGTACATCTTCCTACTGGTCTTTTATGCTATTTTTTAGAAGTTATGATAATTGACTCAAATATATTTAGACTCTGAGTTTTAAGGATTCTTGTTTCCCCAGTCATTCCTTACATAAATTTACAGAACTGAAGTCTTATTTTGAAGATGGTGTCACTGACTTTACGGCTTTATTTTTCAGTTAGACAAATTTTTGGTGGCCTGTGCAGCCAGTCCCAAATCTGTAATAGTTAGACATTACAGAATACCTTGTGGTGCACTCATAGTTGAGTAGTTGAGGTAAAGAGGGTAATGGAGGGAGGCAAGGGGGTGGTACTTAAAAACAGGGACAAGCATGGGCATCTAGCCAGCCAAATTGTACCCCTAAATCTCTAATACATCATAAACTCCACCCATTCCCTGCAAGTTTAGTTGCACTCTCCAAATCCACCTTTTTCACCTCTTTTACAAACCTACAAAAAAAAATGTCCTGCCATGTAATACCCCAGCCTCAAACCCCTCCTCCTCCCACTGGGTGCATTTCTCCTCCCTTCATTCTTCCCCATCCCTCCATCTTTCTTTCTATCCCTCCCCTCTTCACTCAGTATCCCTCTCTCCTGGGCCTTCTTGCCGTAGTGCCGTGCTGTTGGCAGCGCGTGGGCGCAGGCGGCACACAGACGGGAGCACAGATGGGCAGCAAGCTGTGCAGGGCGGCCAGGCACACCTGCTCCACACACACGAGCAGGCAGACACACAGGCTCACAGAAAAATATACATACGCACACATACAGAGCCCTACTCTGCCACCTCACCACACAGCCTGCCTGCCTGGCACGGTGGCAATGTTGCAGGGACACACACACAGAGCTACACACTCTATACATACATACATACATATATATATATATATATATATATATATATATATATGCTTGCTTTTTGTGAAATGAGGGAGCACTACGTCTTCCTGGTAAAACCCAAAACAAAAAGCCATTCAAGAAAAGCTCATGAAACAACATCACTAGGACTACTCCCAACACACAAAAAGCATTAGCATAGCATTTTTGTGGCTTTAGGGTCTATAGCACTCTGCCCTTTTGCTGGAGATCACAGTTTTATCCAGGGTAAAAATCTTTCTTTTTTTTTCTTTTCTTTTTTTTTTTTTGCTGTTTTCATTTTAAGATCTCATAGCAAAACTCACTTTGAAAAAAAAAAATCCATATTTGTAGAACTATGCCTGTCGCTGCTCTTATCTACCTGGAATGCTGTGAAAAATCTTTCTACTGAAATTTGCCTTAACTGGCCAGACTAAGACTAAAAGTTGGTAACATACTGTTCATCCTTTGTAAATTGTGCAATTATTGGATTTCTTGTTCTCCACTTTTGGCTTTTCCCCATTGGGATCGACACATCATTTGTTTCCATTTAGTCCTTTCCTCTGCATTCTCTTTCCTGACAACAACTAACTTCATGTTCTCTTTCACCACATCCTTCTTCATCTTCCTATTGACCTTCTGCCATGTAGTTCCAACTTCAGCATCCTTATACCAATATGATCATTGTCTCTCCTCTGAACTTGACCAAACTAGCTAGGACTGGCCTCTGACTTTGTTTCCAAAATATCTAAGTTTCCCACTGATGCTTTCATTTCTTATCCTATCCCAAAAAGAACCTCAACATCTTGAGGTTCTTTTTCACACTTTTCGTCGCGTGTGTGTGTGTGTGTGTGTGTGTGCGTGTGTCTGTGTGTGTGTGTGTGTGTGTGTGTGTAGTACATATGCTAATGAACTCCAAATGCAGAAATGCAGAGAGGTCAAAATCACACATCTGGATCATCACATGGGGATTTAGGATGAAAGCATTGCAGCACATGTGTGTTTAACCAAAGCGGTGCTAAAGACTTCATACTGAAGTAGAAGTATATCCTGATATCATACACAGACATAAATGATTGAAAAAAAAATAGAACAGGAATATATAGCTATTTCTAAATATATAAATAAAAGAGGAAAATAAAATAACGTCCAATAAAAGAGCTGAGTGAACATCTGTGTGGGATAGCCAGGGGGATTAGGAGGGTTTGGAACATTTTAAGCGCATTAAGGATTAAAAAAAGGTCAGAATGTTTAGCAACATACCGATAAACCTCTTAAGCGAAACCCAATTGGGAGGCTGTACTGTGTTATCCTGTGTTTTGGGGAGGAGAGCAGAGAAGAGGGGGAGGAGAGGAGGAGGGGGTGTTGCAGAGTTGACATTTGTTCCAACAAGGAGGGGAATCACATTGTGGTATTACATGCTAGCTGGCGAACACATATGGATGCAAGCTGCTCTGATTTGACTGCAGATCCTAAATAATGGACTTGATGGTTTATATGATTATGTTGCTCATGGTCATTGCTGCATAGACTTGCAATAAGCAGCATTGTTTATAAATGTGTGTGACAGAGTTGACATATTTGGTTATTCATGATTAGTTAGCGTTCTTCTGCTTGAGTTGTTCTAATTTTTCTGTTGTTTCTTTTTTTGGTAGCAATGGACGTTTTTTGTGATGGTAAAATTTGTTTTATCCCGTCCTTTTTTTGGGTGACCTCCTGTTCATTTGGTCTGCTGATCATGCAGCATGACGAGCAGGTGGCTTAGTTACCCCCACCTGTTGGTCAACAGCAGAATCCAACAAGTGAACAAGCAAATTCCTCATCTAAAACTCACAGATACACAATGGGTTGTTGGGGTAGTTGAACTGTGGGTGTAACAGAGTCAGTAACAAATGGAAGAGAAAGTTTTGTTAATAGAAGTTGTATTGAGACTTGAAAATCACTGTCTGCACTGTTGTGTTTTTGAAGGACATACATGTAAGGCAAAAACAGTAACTTGACGAACGTAGGACACATGAAATGCCAGGAAAGCCTCAGAAATATGTCCTGAATGCCAGATAAATTGTGAACTTTAAGCTGCACTGATGGATGGAAGGAAGAGAGCAGTGAGAGGCCCAGCAATGTATGTCAGGGCCATGATGAGTGGGGTTATGTTGATGGCGGTGGGGTCGTGGGACTTGCCCCTGAGCCTGTGGAGAAATACTGTAATCACCAACCCCTGACAGCAGTCATCGCTTAGCTGCTGCCATGAAGAGTTATTACAGTTGAATTGTAGGCAAATAGCATAAGCTCTTCAAAAAGCTTTTGAGCCAGTGTTGGGATATGTCATAGTTTTTTTTGTCAGCCAATACTTGTACATTTTTTCCTAGTTCTGGAAATGTGAGAAATGTGGAAATGTGTGAATGAGTGACTCCACCTTATCACAAAACAAATTTAAAGGCTTTCACAGATTCTAGTTCAAATAAACTTTTACCTCTCCTATTTTACTTTTTACACAGCTTTACTTTTCATTTGCTAGTTTATCTCACTGACAATGTTTTCTGTATTTCAATTGCAATAAATAAAATGTATATTCAACCATATATCACTTGCTTATATATGCTTTACATAGAGTGGCTATTTACATATAAAAAAAATCTAATTGTTCCTTCAAATTTAACGTCATAATTAAAGTGGAATTAACATAATATTGTCTCAAAAAGAACATTCTGAGAGCAAAATGGTTCAGAAACACACTTGTTTGGCTTTGGTACGCTATTTGGTCGTAGTTGTAACTATTTGTGGCAGAATGGGAAAGTCCAGTTTTTGTGCCGAACTGCCTCTTAATACGAGTAAAGTGTCTTGATTTGGCATTTGCTGTACATTTTCACTCTAAAAATAAACTCAACTCAATTTAGAGTGAATTGGAGCAGTGTGTTATCTTTCGAATAAGTTGTTCTTTAATCCTTTACTGGGTGTTTGGAAAGCGTAGTGCAGGACACACACATTAGAATAAACTCCTGTAAGAACAGGGAAAAGAGCAAAAAACGTGAAATTTCTTGGCACATAGTGCATTGATTTTAACAAAAGAAGAAGCTTGTTTTTAAATTCAGCCTGGCATTTATTCGTTGTTAACCAGTACACAATTTTACTTGACACATTAACTGTTCACCTTAACAATGTTTTTACAATGTACTGAAAAAGAAAGTGCACTATAATTTGCCAACTTGTATATTTCACATGCAGGTTACTCACTAAACATTACAAATTGCAATCTGTCCACAGACTGGCAATAGATACCTAACTTTTTGCTACAGTAGACGGGTATCTTTTTATTTTATGATGGCAAAACATCATCACAGTAGGAATACTGAAAAGTATCTGAACACTTACAACACATCTTTTCTCTTGTGGAGAACACCGCCAAAGTCCTTGTTGCTGCTTGCATTTTCCATTTGTTTTCTGGTAGAAAATCTGGGAATGCAAGTCAAATATTTCTTGTTACAATGTCCAATAAACAAAACATTGACTGTGTTTCGGTGACCACTCATAGAAGGTCTTTTGGTAAAACTAGATATTCATTAACCCACCATAATAGTTTTTTAAGGATCATAATAAAGCAGTGTTAGATATCACAAAATAAGCACAGTTTGTCTCTAATGTACATGTCTAGGTCATGCTTTGGTTTTATCTGTGTGCATTGTTTTTAATTCACTGATTTGAAGGGCCTGCACAGTTGGCTGAAAGATTTGAGGTTAAAAATGCGTTTGTTGGCGGCAAACGCAGTGGGGCAACTAAGGAAAAGGGGCTGCAGGACTCTGATTGGGGTCGCTGAAGGGAGGGCTTTAGGGGGCTGCGGTGAGAAGATAAGGGGCTGGATGTGCGCTTCAGAGGCTGGGCGGGGGTAAAGATGGGGGGGTTGTGACTGCTTTGGTAGCCTGCAGCTTGCAGAACAGTGATAACCAGTAACCAAACCTCTTTTACCTCCTCCTTCACCATGTCCTCCTCACTTCAGTATGCAGCTATATGATGCACTGCCACACTCGACAGTGGGACTTGTTTCCAGTGAGTGATGTAGTGATGTGGTGTA
The DNA here is from genome assembly GCF_001443285.1 of Poecilia latipinna. Classification (NCBI taxonomy): domain Eukaryota; kingdom Metazoa; phylum Chordata; class Actinopteri; order Cyprinodontiformes; family Poeciliidae; genus Poecilia; species Poecilia latipinna. The sequence continues at coordinate 356,043 of NW_015112620.1, read as the reverse complement.
AGCACTGTGTGTGTTGGCTGACATGTCGTTGAACTTCACAATTGTTGAAAGCTCCAGTGTCCAGCGAAGGTTTGCACTCCGCAAATTAGCTAAACTTTGCTAAAGAAATGAAACTGCTGAAATGTTTTGCTTTGGAAATAAAAGAAAAAACACAGGAGATGTTACACTGTCTCTATATGTTGTGTACTGCGAGAAAACATGGTGTGACCTGTGAAGACCACATGTTGATTATGAAGATAGGTATCGCTTTTCCTCTACTACTGACATCCTCTTATCTAACTTGAGTTTCAGCTTTCACACGTTTGGATCAGTTGAGCATAGTGGTGTTCATTGCAAGTAGCCTGAAGTAAATGGCCAAGTTTAATTTGGCTTACCAATAATGTGAGTTTATGAAAAACTGACTTGTTTTCAGGAAAATATGATGACTGAATTTATGTTTTTGAAAAATAGAATTAACTCTTCATCGGTCTCAAATCGTATTTTATAAAATTTCAGTTCAATGTAGAATAATCTTTTTTAGGTACTTTAACCTGTCAATTTTTTTTTACATTTCAGACTTGATGGGATCAAATTTAGCCCAGAATATTTAAAAAGAAAAATAGCCCTTTAGTTGAGTGATAATACAAAAATGTCCAATCAGAAACTAAATCTAGCACTGTGGTGGGGATGTTTAGAAAAGTATCGCATATTTTTTTTTTTTTTTTTTACAATGCTAACACAGCAACATTAATATTCCTAGTAACACATCAGTTTGTTTATTTACAAGTTTACATTAAAAAGAGTTTATCATTATCATGACACATGACCATTTTTATCTCAATCTTAAATGATAAAATATCATTTAAGATTAAAGATCCAGTTGGTGATTTTTTTTTTTTTTTTTTTTTTTTTACCACATACCTGAAATGCTGCCACACAGAAAATTTAAACGTTATGGAGATTTCTTCAATGCTTTATTATACAGCAATCAATGTCGGCAGCTAACTTTCTTTTTTTTTTTTTTTCATTAAAATAAAAGTCTCAAACATAGATAAAGGGTTGTAAGCACGCAGCACAGATCTTCATATCTGGGTTTCATTTCAATAGCTTAAGGCTAACTCGCATCAGGAGTGCTGTGGAGTGTCTCATCAATTTCAGTGTGCTAGTGGTACCTTTGTCCCACATTGGACGCATGGCGCTAAATTGCACTGAGACAAAAGAAATTCCTGGACTTGAACTCTGTTTTATCAACACTTCTCAGTGAAGAAAGGATAGTTGGGCATTGTGCCTTGAAGCATTGCCAGACAACCAGATGCCGTTGATGGATTTAATAGAAATTGCTGATTGTGAGCATACATAGTCATTTGAGTATTGAGATCAGCTGTCGACCTGTCCACAGGTGAGAGAGTTTGTAGGATCTCGCCTGCTGGCATCTAGGAAAGCTTCATTCACCTTCAACCCTGGACAAGGCAGAACGAGGATGGATAGATTTTACATCTGAGATTTTATTTGTTTACAGAGAAAGTTGCCTGATTTAAGAACAATAATAACACAGAGCAGGGACTCAGAGTATATTGTAGCCTGTCTAAAATGCACCATAGTAAACAACAATGTAATTTTTCTACAGTCATAATTGAGAAAACCTCTTCAAAATGTTTAACAATAATGTAGGAATTTCATAAAATCTCATCGTGTCTGAAAAAAATGTTAACACAATTCCTTACTAACAAAATTGTTTTCAAAGCATTAGCTCAGCCATGTTGTGAAAACTGTATGCCAGCATTTTTGCTACTAACACTGCACACACTGTATGGAAAGCTGGATATTACCGATGCATTTGTGGTGTGAGACAGAGAGTTTATAGTATTATAGAGTCCTTGTGTGAAATACTACATGACGGTAAAAAGTCCACTGAAGTCAGGTTGTTTTCTCAACAGCTTTCATTGGCCATGGTATATGTTTACTCTAAGAGCCTACCTCAGTGTTTGTCCACGTATGCGTGTGTGTTTAAATGTGTCTGGGTGCGTGCGCGGCGGGGGCACAGCCACGTATGTTTGGAGCGAGTGCTGTCAGTTAGCTGGAATGCTGCACTGCCGCCAATACTAAGATGGCTGCCAAGCTCTAAGATGGCTGCCAGGATTACACCCAGCCTGTGAGAGACACACAGAGGAGCGAGAGTTTCAGCAAGAGAAGCTCTCTTTCATTTGCTCTTTCTTTCCTTCATTCTTCCTCTTGTCTGTCTCAGTCTAGCCCTCTTTTTCTCCCTCTCTTTCTCTCTCTGAGGATAAGCAGTGTGTCGTAGGCAGCGAGACAGGTCTGTTATTGTTTCTGCTCAGTAATCTGTGGCTTAGTGTGGCTGCAAGGCAAGTGCTGCTGGCAGGAATCTCTGTGCTCTGTTATCACCTACAGCCTGCAGATAAACACCTCCTTTAGCTTGCTTGCTAGCAGGAGCCTAGCAAGGCCTGAATGGACAGCCATTACCTTTACCAATACCTCACTAGCCCAGGACATGGAGATCAGTCTTATTGACTTAATATTCTCTATAGGAACATATGTGCAACACTACAGTTTGTGTTTTATGTCTACAAATATTGGCATAGAGGCCTATTTTTTGCAATACTTTTTGTGATACTTTCTTCGATGTCCTTTTTCAACATGTCACTCCTCATATCATAAGTCTAGACTTATTGTTTAATATTATTAACATGTGTTCCCATGGTGGTCTGACATTGTACAGCCTTTCCCTGTAGCTATCTCAGTGTGTAAGCATGTGTATGTGCGATCATACAAGGATTACAACATGTATTAAAGTATGAAGCAGAAACTAAAGGAGAAGCAGATTGAGAGAGAGAGAGGCCAGGCGTTTGTGTGCACATGTTCACATATGTGTGTGTAAGGTGCTCTGCTTATGTAGACCAAATCCCTACAAGCAAGAAGGTATTAAATAGGATTAGGGTGAGTGATACGATTACGTGGTTAGATACTAAATGCCGTGGCAGCACACTGTAAATCATTGCACCTTGATTGTGCACAGACAGGACCAGCAGGAGAGAACATTCTTAGACACAAGAAAATCACACACACACTCACACGCACGCAAGAAGGATGTGTGAATTCACAGATATAAATTTACAAGATGTATAACATACTCTAGCACATACTGCAGGTTTTTCATATTTTCTCTCACACCTCAAATTTCAAAAAGCTGGAATTAGTAAAGCACTGAATGTTTCTTAAGTATGTAAACCCCATGATGAACCTTTGTCTTTTCTCTTTCTGTGCTTGTTGCCATGTAGAATCTGGACAATCAGACAGCTCCAGCCAACAGGGAGACACAGACATCAAACCACCACCCAATGGTAGGTACCCGTCTGTGCATTTCCATATCTAAACACTCATAAATTGGCATAATACAATTGGTTTTATCATGCCTGTTTGCTTCAATGTCGTCCAGCTGTGGATTCTGGTAACAGACAAGCCTTCATAGATGTTGATCAACTGGGATTTTGCAATAGTAGCCTCCTCAAAGAAAATTACTTCAAGACCACAAATTTGCATATTGCTTTCATGTTCTTTCTGTACAGGACACCTGAGTTTCCAGGACTGCTTCGTCACCTCAGGAGTGTGGAATGTGGCAGAGCTAGTCAGAGTGTCACAGAGTGAGTTATTTATGTCTTAAAGGCAACAAAGAAGAATTATGTTCCCTCTAGTATGTTTTGTAGTTTCCAGGAACTGTACCAGGATAAAGTTTTTCTATGGAAAAAAATGAGTATAATCAATAATGTTCTCTTTGATGCTGTTTTCTTATTTCCTAGATTAACATCTTGAAAAACAAATTACCTTTATTCATATTTTGCATATTCCTATTTTCTTCTCATTTCTGTTCTCTTCTTCCTTCTCTTTTGCTCCTCCTCAGCTCCTGTAGCCACGGCGTCAGGGCCCAACTTCTCACTGGCTGAGCTGGACAGCAGCCCCAGCTACTACAACATTAACCAGGTGGCTCTGGGTCGGCGCTCACTCACCTCCCCTCCTTCCACCAGGTAAACACACATCACTTTACTCGCACACAAACACACACACGCACACACACAAACACACACAATGGCAGTATTGGGTGTTAAGTGATGTATGTGGCTCAGTCCAGAGTAAACATGGGCCAGTTACCCATGTTAAGTTGTGTTAAAGTTTAAAAGAATTGGAATTTCAAAATTATATTCCCCATCATAACATTCCTACATTTTAAGTCATTTTAATAAGATGCCAGAGAATAAGTTTTCTCTCTGACTGTGTGCAGTGCAGCTCCTCCTGTGCCTATTGTTCCACACTGCACCACACTTACATTAAATTCATGACATATATATTCTGTTTTAAAATATGTATGAATACAAATAAATACATTTTATAAATAACAGCTGTAGCAAACAAGCCTTTATGTTTTAGCATCAATAGATTTAAATATAATTTTAGATTTAAAACAAAAATAGTTTGATAAGGTTATACATTTTAAAATCTTATACTGTGAAAAACTGGAATTGTGGTATTTTTTTTTCTCAGGGTTATCATACAGTGAAAATCTCATGCTGCTGCTGAGCAGTTAAAGCATGTCACTGTAGACGATAAAAGCTTTGGAGGAATGCTTATTTGATAAAAGAACCATACTAGTTGCCTACAGACTTGCTTCTGATCATTAAAAATATTTACCAAAAGATTCCCTCTGGCAAATGATTAATAATCACTATAATCACCATTCTCTGATAACATCATTTTCTGACATTTCAAATAAACAATTAAATCACAGTTTCTCTGTTTTCAATTGTACCGCCTCCACACAGCAGTTATCACAGTCAAAATTTAATATATGTTTTTTTTTTTTTTTTTGTTCGTTTGTCTTTTATTTATTTTGGCAGAAAATAATGGTAGAATCTGTACAAATTGTTTTTGGTAAAACAATCACATCATTTTTTAACTACTCCATAAATGTTCCTCTTTCAAAAGAAAACTAATTCAAATGTGTTTTGAAACACTGCCAGCTATACAAATTCATCTGAGTTTATGCCTTTCAGGCAGTAACTTTTTACTGTGAAGATTTTCTAATGCTAAAGACAGATATTTGCTGTCAATAAAGAGTTGTTTTGGTAGCTCAGCTTGTAATGAATCCAAAGCTCCTCTAAATTTCTATATATGTTTGTGTGTGTTTGTCTGTTATCGACTTTCCTCTTTATGAATGTGATTGCTCTTCTGCTTTATTCTTCTTTTGTTTCTTTCTCTTTCTGTCTCCTTACTTCTGTCGTCTGCTGTCACTTTAGGTCTGAGGTGGAGTTGTACGCAAATCTTCCACGGAGGTAGTTATAAAAACCTAAAAGATCAAAAATTTTGAGACATAAAAAGGCACTCTCCTCTTTTTTTCTACCCTTTTTCCTACACATTTGCTGCTGTGTTTCTTTTCTGTTTTGTCTGATCTGCTTTAAAAATATTGGCTCCTAAAATGAACTGAAATTGAAATTTGTCTATGTGACCGCTTCATAACTCATAAAGTTGCTAAGTATTATATTTATGTTTAGACCTGTATGATAGCTTTAGAGAAAAAAAAACACTTTTTCTCTTCTTTTTTTGTTTTCTTTCTCCCTGAAAATGTCTTCCCATTTTCTTCAGCTCCACCAAGAGGAAGTCCTTAGATGACAGTGAGTTGGAGAGCCCAACGGATGATGTTTTTTATCCTGGACGTTCACCTGCTGCCAGCTCTTCCCAGTCCAGTGCGTGGCCTAATGACATGGATGCAGGTATCCACTCCATCCCACCCTGCTCCTGTCACCCACTACCTGAGCATGAAGAAACTTTTGCACTCTCTTGTCTGACCGCCACCAAACCACAAAAGCCCAAGAATGATAATCCACGCGTCCTAAATCAATCGGCCTGCTTCACGCTGGTGATTCACGTAGTACTCCTGAGCACCCTCGAAAACCTCCCAGTCACTCACCCAAATAGCCATTTAATTCATAGAAAAAGAAACACTCCTATGTAATTAGTCAACAATTTGTCATAATTGGTGAACACTGGTATTGATCTAGAACCAAGATAGGGCTGCGGTACTACGCTAGCTAATTCTAGATTCTGATTGGGTAATGTTGTTAAGCTCCAACATTATGTAGTACCCTGCCTCATACTGTAACAGAAATATTTTTAAATAGAAATCCTTTGAAATAGGAAGTTTGATTTTTAGATTAGACAGCGGCTCTGGTCTAATGGAATAGGCTGCTATTTTGATCTGCAATGATTTTGAAAATCGGCACACCTATAAGCTGTAGACCCACTACCCTGTTCCCACCCCTCTCCCATTCTACAGGCAATAACTCTAACAACCTACGACTCCACGTCTAGTTCTCTTCCTGGAGAATGCACATTTCTTCACCTCAAAGCCATAATCATGCATAAAGTTGACCTTAATGTTGTGCATATGATCAATCATTCACTACCATGATCATACACAAATTCTCTCTCTCCCCTGCCCTCCTTTCTTTTCTCTCTTTCTCTTGTCTTCTGTCTCTCTCACTCTTCTCCTATCTCATTGTTAACAATACCCTTCTTCACTTTCAGTGCAGCACCATTTGGCGAGTGTGCAGGAGAGGAAGATAAAACATGAAAACGATGGCGTGCAGTTTCCTTACCATGGTTAGAACAACATTGATTACACTCATATCTATTTACTATCTATCAGACTTTATGAAGCACAGTCATTCCTTTGTAAATGTGTATGTGTGTACGTGTTTCTATATATTTACAATACATACAGTAGGCAATATTTGTATTTCAGGTAAACATATTGTATGTCTGTTTGTGTTTGCTTAAATACATTAAGGACAGTGATAGCAAGCCAAATAGACATGCAATACAATGTTTTCATTTCTGATTATTTCTTGCTGAATTAATTTACCTCAAACATTTTAATTATTTTTCACATTACAAGCATCTTCATTGTTTTGTATTTTGATGTCATGCGAGCAGAAAAAGGATACATAATTTCAAAATCAAGGCAAGGACAGCGCCATTGTTGAAATATTGCTTGAAGAGGTCTTGCTCGCAGTTTGCCACGTGAGGACACACCAATCAAGTGGAACAATCTGCTCTGGTCAGACAAGAGCACAGCTGGAGTTTTTGGCCTACATGCAAAACAATATTTGTGAGAGAATTAACACTGCACATTACCGTGAGCATGGTGGCAATAATGCCTTTCTTCAGCATCACAACAAGCTTAAATACATAGCTACAACAACAATTGAATGATTTTAGACTAAACCACAGTTATGAGTTACAATGGACCAGTCAAAGTCCAGTGAAAAATCAAAAATCAAAGACACGTTTTTCAGATTTTTTAATTTTTGAACATCATTCATAGTTTTTCTTCCACCTTCCGATTATACACTCCTTTGTGTTGGGCTAACGCATACAATCCCAATAAGGTATATTGAAGTTTGTGTGCATAATGTGACAAGCATGTAGAAAATCAGGGCTGAGGCCCTTAAAGGATGAGAGCAGTATTCTGAACAATGCACCATTTACAAGCTTCATTGGTGTGATTCATGAGCCTTCAAGCAGTGGCTTTATCTCTCATAACTGTCAGTTCTTCTTGTGAAACTTTTTGAGGTCGTCTTGCTCATACTGACGTGACACATTCACTGACAGTAAAATATTTACTTGTACTTGTTTTGTCTCTCACATGTGCACACTTGCAGAGAGGCTTAGTCATATCCATACGGACCCTACGCTCACACACACACACATACATGCAGTGACGGTCTGCACATATGTAAAGTCCTCCCAACACACTGCAACCCGCAGCACTCCCAACCCCATCCCCCGCCACGCTACCACATTGCAACACACTTGCTTGCTGTGCTCCCCGCCCCTGCAGGTGTTGAGGTGGCTGCTCCGCCTCTATCCCTCTGCGCTGCTCTCCCCTCCATCGCCTCAAATCCATTTCTTAAGATGTTCCTGAGGATCTGAGGTGTAAAATCCATCCTCCAGCTCCTTAGCTCCTACTTTGGCTCCTCTTCCCTGCCTCCCTTCCGTCTAATTGAAAAAGGTGTACAGTGGGAAGGACCCCGCAGAGAGAGAAAACATGTCAGAGGAGGAGAGGTTGGAGACAGAACCCAAAAATTAGGCAAGCAAATGGGGAAAGTGGGAAGTGCAAGTGGGAATAGCAGGGATAGCTGGCAGAGAAGATGACTTTGGTGTTTTTAACTGGTGAAAGCTGATGAGGAAGAAGGGTTAATTAGAGTGTGAAGCAGAGGAGCCAAGAGTCTTGGATAGGTTTTGCCACTGTCTACTCTCACTAGAGCCTCGGCGGCTGCTCCTCAGCTTCTGTTCCACTTAGCTGTAAATGTAATTAAGAGGCTGTTCATCGGACCCACAACGGAGTTTCCTGCACAGCCTCACCTTTTATCATTTTCTCTCGCTTTACATCACCTGATTTCTTTGAAAAGATACCAGCACAATTAAAAGCCGTGTACCTCCTGATGATTTTTTTTTTTTTTATCAAATTAAATATCTTTATAATCCGAAGACGGTAATTAATATGCAAAATTCAAGTGAAAATGTGTTAAGCCGAAAGCTTCGGGGAATTACCAAGTTAAACCTAGAAACAAAACAATGGATTATTGTAAAGGGAGAGCAAAAAAAAAAAAAAAAACACAGAGCGGATGTGGGATTAAAAGTGTGGTGTGCGTCTGATTTTTCTAAACAATCCCACCTGTCATTGACAATTTTCACATGGGGATTCCTGTACAGGTGGGAGGTATATAAACAAACAAGCTCACTGGCACACTCTAGCACAAACAAACAAATTAAAGGACCCTGCAGGTGCGCTGCAATGTCTCTACGTGCCACCAATCACTCACCCTGATTTCCTTGAAAACCCCTTGCGTCCGCACGTCCACACACACTGTTCCTCAAGATGCATTAGCACAAATAAGTCGCACAACAGTTTGATTCAGAAATAGATTTCTGCACATACACAGCCCAGTCCAGTCCAGCACACACACACACACTCTCTCTCTCTCTCACACACACACGCACACACAAGGAGACACAGCTGAAGCACAGTCCCAGATGGTGTTTCCGTGTGTTTGTAGCCTTGGGATCCATGAGGATGCTAGAGACAGCTGCTCTACAGGGGCGAAGAAGGGTGGGGGGAGGTTACAGGAGACTATCGAAGCAACCATGATTTCAGATTAATTCCAAATTATTTTGAAATTTTCCTGAGACACCGGAGACTCGTGACAGTGATGGCCTTCCTTTAAGGTAAATGCTGCATACTCGCAAAAGCACACAGCTGGACTTCCAGTAATGCACATATGTGCTTTAAATCACTGGAGAGAGAATTCCCCAACTTTCCTGCAGTAATAATTATGCCCCGTCTTTTAAAACCATGTGTGTGTCTGTGGCTGTGTGTTCTTCAGAGGCGCATCTGGTGGTAGGCCTGTTAGTGCAAAGAGACAGAAGGGTCATCATGGGAACGCTTGATTAGTTGCCAGTGAAACATTAAGCAGTGCCAGAAGAGGAAACAGTGCAAATTTGGCACACAAACATAATTCCAGATCAGACCACTGCACCGTCTGTGAAGAAATATTGTCTGCAACATTCACTGATACTATCAGAAGTTCCCCTACACAAATGTCAAACACTTTCCGTTTTCGGCTCCCTTTGCGCCCTTTTTCCCAAATACACTGATTTGTGAAATTATTCACACCCATATTTTGTCACTTAACCACAAATATCACTGCATTTTTGGGGGATTTTTTTCTGAGGAACCAATACAGATTACTGAGAAGTGGAAGGAAAATGATGCAATTTACTTCAAAATACAAATCATAGAAATGTGGTGTGTCTTTCTAGTAAGGCCTCTATACTCTGATAAGGCGAATTAAAATCCAAAGCAATCAAATAACCTGCATTTGGCCTGCTTTTGCGTAGCAGTTTACCCTATATTCAGTCATTCACACTCAGTCTTTGATGGTGGTAAGCTACAGCATAGCCACAGCTACCCTGTGACCGACTGACAGAAGCTAGGCTGCCGTACAGTAGGTGCCACGACGACTGAGACACAGGTAGCGAGGTTTTTAACCAGCAACCAGAAAAAGAATCCCTACCTCCTGAGCTACTGTCATCCTGTCAATCAGCTGCTTTCAGATCCCTGTGGTATCAATAAAGTATTTTTGAATTTGATTTTGAATGCATGGAGTGTGGCTTTCTGTAATTTAATCTTTACATTCAATTCAGATGTTCTGCGAAGGCCTGACAGGTTTCTAAAGACAACTTGAGTGAACTAATAGCATCTTGAAGTCCACGACTCACATTAAACGGGTCAGGGAGAAAGCTGTAGAGGAGTTTAAACCAGGGTTAGATTTTAAAACCAAGCTTTGCACTTAACACAATTTTAACACAACTCTTAAAAACCATTCTGAACATGGAAAGTATGCCACAACCGCAATACTACCAAGGCATGGCCGTCCACCTAAACTGAAGAAGGTGGACTGGAAAGGTAAACCCAAAGTGAAATTTATAATGTACTTAATAAAGGGATTTGTGTGGAGGAAAACTAAACTTTACATTACCCTAAACAGACTGCTATGGAACGTGGTGTCAGCAGTATCATGTTGTGGCAGTGCTGCACACAGATCTATTAGTTTATATTTTTGTTAACAATGTTGAAGACCTTATAATATTTTCCTTCCACATAAATTATGCAGTACTTTCTGTTAACGTAAAGCTCAGGCAATATGAATAGTATTTCAAAATATTTTTGAAAGGTACTGTGTTTGTACCTTTCAAATACAGTATCTCTACTCATCTCTACTCAAGCGAAACCACTACAGTTTATTTCTTAAGTTTTTCTTTCCCCAGTTTATGTGTCGGTTTTTCCCAGCTATGTTCTGCGGTGTCTTTCCGTCTCTCAGTCTCTGCAGACTGCTCTTATTTCCACCTTTCTCCCTCAAGTGTGACAGTGTCATAGCAATCATTGCTAACTGCTGGTGTCAGAAGTGGGATTGGGGTTGTTTTCATGCTTGGAATCTCTTTGACAGTACAATACGCCCCCAGACTTGTGCTAATGTGGGGTGAGGAGGGATGTGGGGGGAATAAATATCTGCTAAAGACATAAATGGTTCACACGAATTCACTCCCACCTGCTTGAGACTTAACTCTTTCACACAGGGAGGGAAGGTTTTACACGCCTCCACACTCCAATAGACTTTCACACGTCTCCAGCTGGAGAACTGAGGAGAAATCATATTTAATGCCTTGTATGACGCGGAGGGGCCACAGAAATAGACTACAAAACAAAAGTCCAAAAAAGTTTAGGAAGAAATCTGTATCACACCGCACACTTATTTGGAAGATTAGAACAAAACTTACAGGGGAAGAAATATGTCTTTTGTTGCATCAGTCAAACATAGCAGTCTTTTCAGTGTGTGTGAGTGCGTGCGCGCAAGAGATAATAACCATATTTAACATCTTATGACATTTCAATTTCATACATGTTGTCAGAGCAATGCATAGAAGAAAAAAAAGACACTGCTGCATTTTTCACAGGTTCTGCTTTGCTCTTTTGCTCCTTCACATATTTTCATGTCTCTCACATTCTTCTCGCCTCTCTCCCTCTGTCTCCTCTCTCTGTCCGTCTGCTTGTCTTTCACACTCACCAGCTGCTGTGTCCATACTGTACAGTACGTGCTATTTCTGAATGAAGCTGTCTCATAGTGCGGCCAGTCTGTGTGCGCGGCTGAAGCCAGACCACTGCTAGTTCAATGTGGCTGCATTGTAACTGCACTCATAGACAGAGAAACCCTAATATTGGCACCTGGAAGAGAGAGAGAAACATTAAATCTGAAAAGCATATTGTGGGAGAGTTGAGATTATATAAGATACAGATGTTCCTTTGCATTGAAATAAAGACCAGATTCAGTTTTGATAGAATCATTTTTTTTCCTGTAAAGATATATTTTGGGCTTATTGTTAAAATATTTCCTTGCCCCTTTTATAAGACTATACTGTATCTTTCGTTCTCTCTCATTTGTACAACAATAGCTCCAATATTAGCTCTCAGCAATTTTTTTTTTTTTTTTTTTTACATTGTCTGGTCACTTGTAGTCTTGATTGGCATAAATGAATAGGTTGGGTTCTTTATAGTGAGGTTCTGTGATGTTATCAGTAAGAGTTTCCTTATCTGTATTTAAAAAGATGCTATGCAACAGTTAGTTTTTTAAAAGGTTATGAAAACAACAGAGACGGCGGAAAGCTAACTCCTAGCCAGACGGCAACTCTTGTTTTAGCGGAATTTAGCTACTCAACATGACTCAAACTGAAAATCTTTCATTTTTGCTATGTTACGCTAAGTATTAAACATGTTTTATTGCAAGAGATCATTACAACAAGTTTGTTACTGCTTTCTCAGCTGAGCAACATCCACATTAATATTCTAATATGTTGGCAGAACCTGCTAACTGTATTAATGTGCCAGTTCAGCTTCAAGCAGGCCGTACCAAGTCTGCCGACAATGCAGTGAACCTTTGGATTTGGTGGCATGCTGTCACTTGTGCAGCAATGTGGACAACACAAAAATAACAACTTAAAAACACATAGCTACAAACCTATTGTTGTCTTGTGAATATGTAGTTGTTTAGATAGTGGGTAATAAAATTGTTACAAACTGTTAAAATTAGCTAAAACAGGATCACCCATCCGACTTGCCGTTAGCTTTCCTCTTCTCCAAGGAGAATCCAAGGATTTATTTTTTATTTCACTTCAGTTTTCTACAAACTCACAGTGATATAACTTTTTAGTTCAGGTATGGACTCTATTACTGATAACTTCACAGAGCTTCACTTGAAAACACCCTGACTATACCCTTGATTATACTGACCGGAGGAAAATCATTCAAAATCATACTTATTCAAGCCCCCCTCCATGAAATTCAGATAATTTTTTTTTCAGTGTAGCTAACAAAAAGAGCAACATTTTCTTGATTAAAACAACCTCTCTTTTTTTCTTCCTTTTACCCCCAATTTTATTTTTGATCCCATTTTTTTTTTTTCCGTCAGGACTGTCCTCGCCTGGTTCACTTAAGAAGCCGGGGAAGTTTGATTTCAACGCCCTGACTTCCCAGACGAGGTCCCCCCGCATGGCGTTCACACACCACCCGCTGCCTGTGCTGGCAGGAGTGAGACCAGGTGAGAGCCCTGCCATGAAACCAACAACCCCAACACCCCCCTTAAAATCTGAAAAAGAGAGAGAAAGAAAGGGAGTTTTAAACTTGATTCCAGATTACCACATTTACATTCTGCAACTCAAACAAAATGAAGTCCTCAGTCGCGTCTGAAAATTTAAATCCTGAGCTTATGGTTGGTGAATTAACAAAAAAGGAAAACCTTCCAGTTCCTCAATTACAAACTGTAGAGAAGCAACATGCCTGTGGAGTTTCACATATTCACTGTTGCTGCAATCATAATGGTTGGCATAAATTCCTCTTTCTCTCTCTCTCTTTCAGGCTTTCTCCATCCATCCATTATTACCACCATCTTTGTGCTTGTGTTTTTAATATTATCATTGCATGGTACTAGTGCTGCATCCATGCCTCTGTGAATGATTTGCTTCTCATCTTACTGCTCCATGGATTTGTTTTAATGTCTGTCAAGGTCGGATTATGCATTTAAACCGACAAAGCTTTTTGCTCTGAAGGAATGACTTTGAATGGATGTAAACACTTCACCATATGGAGCTGTACGGCATTTAAGTGGAAACAGGAACTTTCTTTGTTTCAAATGTGAGACAACAAGGCTGAATAACAAGGTCTAGCTTTTACACAGTGTACATTAAACCCAATGAATTCCTATTTTCTGCTTTTTTACATATACTTACCCAATTCTAATGTAGGTTTACGTTTTTCAACCTTTTCTTGATGCAGCAGACATGGTAGGTTTTTGAGATTAGACATTTTAAGTTATTTTCAGCAATATAAAATCTGGAGAAGATGGAATTTCTTTACTTCAAGGACTTTCTTTCTATTTTTAAAGCATTTTGGGGTTCTAGACAACATGGACTTTATTTTATTTTTTTTTATTAAGCCTGACAATTCTAGGTGGCATTGACAGCCTAGTTTTTTTAAGCATTGCCATTATAAATGTTCCTCTCAAATATCCAGGCTGGTATTACAAACCAGCCAATCCAGGAGTCCAGTTCATTTTTCTCAGTGAAGACAGGTTGTACCCCCAAGAGCTGAGATAAGGAAGACTGTTAATGTTGGCTTCTGTGTTTGTACCAAGCTTCCACTGTGTGTATTAATTCAGATGAAGTTATATTAAGTGTTTGAACTATTGAATTAAGCAGTGTAGAATTTTGAAACTTGTGTAGGAGACCCAGATTAAAAATTGGAGTCGGGCATCAATAACTGTACACAAGTCTATATGTAGTCTCGAGAAACTTGAAAAGTAGCATAACCAGCACATGCCCATCTCTCTGTTGTTGTAACTTAAATGAACAGCCACCATGCCTCAGTTTCCTTTCTACATCTATTAAAATTATTGACTCAATTTTAATACACTGAAAGCAATGTTAGGTCTACTTCTACGCACATGCCAAAACAATATTGTTGTCAATGATACCAGTAGCACTTACAATTATTAGTTTCACTAATCGGAACAAGTTGAGATTTTTTAAATTTCAAACTAACATCAGTCACTAGCCAGTTTCTCAGTGTATCTGTAGTTAGGCTACACAGTATGTGAGCTACACCAGGTCCATTGTGCAGTGGAAGACATTTTCTAGAGTTACCAAAATATTACTTCAGTAGTTAGGGTAAGTTGTCCTCTTCTCGCTTCCTGGCCTGAAAGGGTAACAAACATAGTATCTCTAACAGAATTCCCTCTAGCATCTCCAGTTTGCCAAAAAGTCCCTGTGGAATGGTCTCACTTTTCAAAGAAATAAATATGTCCTCTTCTCTCAGTGCCTGCCCCCCCCATTCCATTTGTCTCTCAGAGGGGTAGGTTGGTCTGCAGCCAAGCCAGAGCTGCCATGTAAAGGTCACTTAAACGCATTGGCCACCATGTTAAACCGTATTGAATTTTGCTTGTGGAGCTCCCTACAGTATATTTAGAAAATGCATTCTTGTCAGGATATGCACAATTAAGACATGCTGTTTATCTGTACAGTGCAGTCTCAGGTCCCCTCAAGAATCCAAAACACTAGGTTGAATGTTGAGTTGGGATGTGTGTAAAGTGTTGGGGGAATATCTCTGCTTCCTTTGTTACTCAGCTACCCTCATACACTCTTCAAAACTGTAAGAGAACTGCTTGCCAGGAGCTTTTTATAATATGGATAGGCTGCAATGACACAGTATTCACAGATTGTGCCTCAGTGCATTTACGCACCTACGCATCGATACACACTTGCATGTTTGTGTGAATTTACACTTTTATGGATGACTTTCTGTGTAAAAATGGCTGTCATCCAAATGGAATGTCCCCCGAAGGCCTTGGTGCCACAAACATACTGGAGGATGATGGCAGGGAGGAATGAAGAGAGATGGGGGTAGGCAGGGTAGAAAGTGAAAAGGTTTAACGGGGCTTCACGGCATGCTCTGGAAGTGTTGAAGCTGTTAGTCATTGCTGTGGAGGTCTTGTAAGAGTGGCTGTTCTGGGGTTCGGACTGGATAGTTTACACCTGGATTTTGGCTTCAGACTGGCATAGGGAGTTGCCAAATCGGCTGATGCCTCATTAAACCAGCTTAGAAAGTCAGCCATCATGGCCGCAATTACATTCACATACGCTAATAAGCGTATATAAATAAATAAATCAAACACATGAAAACCAGAGCAACACAAATAAAACAGTCATGAATGTAATCCAGGCCACAGGATTACTTGTGGAAAAAATATCAACAATACAAACAAAAAGGGTTAACAAGCTTACTTGGAATAATTCACATTAAGTTCTCCAGGTTTTCCCCAGCATAGCTGCTTGTGTCTCCAGTTAGCTGAGCCATTTATCAAAACCGTAGAATCACAGCGGAGAGAGCGCAATCTAGTTTTTTGTTTGATTTGAACCTGTGTGTGTTTTTGTGTGTGCGTGTCTTTGTGGTTGGCTGACTCGCTGACTAATGTCTCTGGGAGGTGTTTTGTGGTTGGTTGGGGGCAGAGGGGAAATTCTCTCCCAAGCTTCAACCTACTGGGCAGAACCACACAAGGATGTGCTCCTGATGGATTGCACATCACTGACAAGCAATAAAACAAAAGTGGAAAAACCCAGTGAGTTTGAAGCTCCAGTAAACCCTTGTGGTTACTTTGTGTGGGCAATAGAGAGAGAGCAAGAGAGAGAGAAGGGGAAATGAAGATGGAGTAGAAGATAATTTAGCAGACACTGTGGATTGTAAAGATAAGCTAGCTTTATGGGAGTTCCACAGAAACCTCTTGAGTTGAGCAGGCACCTTGATGCAGTTAAAACTAGACATGCACCAAGACATAGGCAGGTGGTTGGAATCCATCCACAGCTTGATAAGCTCTGACTGGTGACTTTTATTTTCAATCAGTGAATGCACTGTACACTGCCAGGTCACACTAGCAGTTCTCTTTTGTGTCGATGTAGCTTTGAGTGAAAAAAAGTGAGTTAGCCATTTTAAGCTACCATATTTTTTACAAGATGTTGCAATGTTTCTGCATTTCATTTAGGCTGTGATATAGTGAAAGAGAGCAAGACTTCAAATGGGAGGACAAAGACGAAGTTGATTTGCTTTATCCTTTTGAGCTATAAAAATATGTTACAAGAAAATGCTGGATTTGGAAATGTTTGCAGCGTTTGGGAAAACTCAGAGTTAAGGTCTACCTTCTCAAGGGAATACACACTGAGTCAAGCTAAAGACACTAAGTGCTTTTTAAGATGTTAAAGACCTTTTAAATTGTGAACTCTATAGTCATTTTCCTGTTATAGATGACTAATAAAAACCTATTAGAAAGTGACTGCTCTTTAACCCATGGCGTGACCTCATCATCGCTCCTAAGAAAAACAATTATTAACCACCAATCAGGTTGGAAAAATATTTTGAATGCTTTTCTTACTTTAGTTCTTCAAAAGAAATAGAAATGTGTTAAAATTGCTAGGTTAAAGATGTACAAAAGTAAGAAATCGTCCCCACATTTTAGACCAGTGCATCTCTATTTAGGACATATGTCTGTCCTAAATATTGACACACTGGCAATACTGCATGCTAATGTAAGTAGCTGATTTGTTGAGTATCTTATCTTTGTTTTGTTTCTGATGATAAAAACCTGATTTGGTATCCTCTCCTTACTTTTCTCTTCCTCCTCTTTTCTCTGTTTTGCTTTATATGGCCTTTTTTTTCTTAGGGAGCCCTCGTGCCTCAGCTTCAGCCCTGCACTTCCCTTCCTCCTCTATCATCCAGCAGTCCAGCCCATACTTCACCCATCCTACCATACGCTACCATCACCAGGACCCACTTAAGGATTTTGTGCAGTTTGTGTGCACAGATGGCACAGGACAGCCCAGTGCACAGGTAGGTGATTTTTTTTTCTCTGGAGGGCTGACTGTGAAATGCTGTGCTATGTAGCATCGTAGTTTGTGACGCAAACTCACGCAAAGGAAACTGATTTAAATCACAAGTTACTGAATTAAAGGAACATTTTGAGCAGCGTAGTAACACAAACAAATAGGAGAAAGATCCAAATCACCTTTGACTCTAAGATTCAGTACATTCTACATCTTCTGCAGTTGGTCTGAAAGAGATCTTGTTTATCAGATGTGCAAATAGAGGTTTTGGCCAGAACTGGCAACTGGCATTTGATCAGCTGTAGAGCAGCAGGGCTTCAAACTTGGGGCAAGCCAGCTGAGGATTTGTAGCAGCATTAAGATTTGTACTGTTTGTAGAAGTAATTATCCATGGAATGAACCCAAATGTGACCTTTAAGTATAGAGGTGCACTCGAGGAACAAATATTTATGATCATATGACATTTTTTTTTTTTTTTTTTACAATTTTACTGTTTTGTATTGAAACAGTGTTCTCTCAAGATACACAACACCTGTCACAATCTATTTGGCAGTGCATGAGGATTTTGTTGCTTAATGCCTGGTAGGGGATCAAGTAATATAAATGGAACAAAGCAATTCAGCATTAGATATCTGAGAGCTGCCCTCTGTGCCGATCTACTGAAACACAACATTCGGGTAAGTGTTTATTTGGAACGAGGCATAAACTAAATGCCAAAGCTCTCGGAAGCTCAGAGGGAGCTGCTTTGGGGTTGCATACACAAATCTGTTTATGGTACCTCTGCTAGCCCAACAGCATGCCCAGCTTTATTGTCAAGACGGTTAACTTTTTGACCCTTGAGGGAAGGTTATATATGCTCTGACACAAGTGCAAAGTAGTACTGTAAACCTTTACTGTAAACTTGACCTTTTGAATTTCACATTGACTTATCAAGCCTTGTCTTTTTATCTTTAAACATTTATTCTCATTGCTTTTCAAACTAAAAATTATGTATCATTTTATCTGTAACATACATGTACTGAAGGCACAGACACTCATCCAGACAGACATCCTTTGCACACAGTGCTGATTTTCCTTTTTTTATAATTTCCAGTTCCTACATTTCACTATAACTTCTCCTAACAATCCATCACTATCCTTAAATTAATCACACCATCTGTCTTTCTCCCCTGTGTGTGAGATAATGTTCATCACTTTGATAATTTGCAAAACTTAATCCTGTATATGTATTTCAATCACTTTCAACAACTTAATGGTATCTTTACAGTGCCTTTTCGTATTCTTGCACTTTTTCACCTTTTGTATCAAACCACAAATCTTCTAAACATTTAAATGGGATTTATGTGATAGACCAACAACACAAAGTAGAGCATACCTATTAGAAAAATTAGACATAGTTGTTAATTTTCAATGCAATCTAGTAAGTGTGTTGAGCATTTATACTAACACCAAGTCAATATTTTATATTTTTTTATACTTTTAGGATAGCTTTTCAAGTTTTTTTTTTGCCAATTCTACTTGCTAAATCTCTTAAGTTCAATCTAATTGGTATTTGTGATGAGTCATTTTAAAGTCTTATAAAAAAATCTAAATTGGATTTACTTTTGTACTTTGACTTGGCCAGTGTAACTTATTAAAATGCTTTTGATCCAAACCAATCTATTGTTTAGGCCTCCGAGACCTTCACAGAACAGCTATATTTACTACATTAAATAACATAGATTGGCTCTGTTTACATTTTAGATTAGCTCTGAAGACCATTGGTTTATTTAAGGATATCAGAGTAAAAGGAATAAATAAACATCATACTTTTAAGATTTTTATTTAAATACAATTCTGGAAAACCGCATAGAATTTTCCTTCAGGCTTGTGTACTACTTTGTGTTCTTCCATCACATAAAATTTTAACAAAATTCATTGAACTTTGTAGTTTAAATACAACAGAATGTGAAGAAACTTCTTCGCAAGGGATTGTGTGTGTGTGAGTGTGTAAGGCTCCCTGTCCACTGTATATTCTTGGGGTGTGCCCTCCTCATCCTATCTGTATGGTCCATCTGCAGCCAAATGGAGGTGGCCAGAGCAAAATGCCGGGCTCCTTCCTGCTGCCCCCGCCACCCCCGGTGGCGCGCCCTGTGCCCCTCCCTATGCCCGACTCTAAAACCATCAGCACGCCCACTGACGGTGGACTCAGCTCACCCGCATCGCCGTGTAAGTCACTTCCCACTCCCCTCCACAAAAGATGCCCAGTCTCCCCCAAAAATGCAAGCCTGTCCAAGCCAAAATTTGCAGTAAATTTATTCAGTAGCCATCCTAGAACATAAAGTTTGTTGGACCCAAACAAGTGCAGCCATCATAGAAGTTCCAGTGTTATGGGTGGTATCGCTTTGTGCCATTTATTTTGGTAATTCTTTAATAAACGTATGAAATATCTGGAACCTCTATTATGGCTACTCTGGCAGTGGTTAGTTTTAGCGGTTTGAGTTTTCCATTAGGTTGCAGTCTGCTCAAACACCCAGCAGCCCCCAGGAAACTTGCAGATTTGCTTGCCTTCCTCTTATCAAATGTAGACTACCTAAGTGTACCAGCAACCAGTGACATTGTCAGGCCAGAAGCCAACGCCTTTGCCAAACCAGAGATCCTCTGTCATGCTTCTCTGCAGCCCTTTTCAGACATGAGTTTGTTGCATTAATGCCTTCATCAAGCTGATAAAAGGCATAATTCATGTATTCATACATTCGGGTCACATTCATGTTATTCTTACCTCATGGTTTTAATAATAGATCATCTAAACAGTGATGGACATAGATACTGTGTGCACAAACTGTACATATATATCTATTTATATGTAGATGTTATACTGAAGGCCTACTAGATTTGGGACTTTCATTCAAATAAATACATGTTGTTTTGCCATAGACATGCCTATTAGAACGTTACATGCACTGCAGACTAAACTATAGCAGCAATAAACAGTAGCAGCTAAAAAAGGTTAATATTTAAAATTAAAATAACTTGCTTTTTTTCTAAGAAACTGAGTCCTCTAACAGAAATAAAATTTAGCTTTATGATCTAGTAAAAATCAGTATTTATTTTTTTTTTTACACCACTAGGGGTAATGTTTTAATCATCACATGTCTGCCCCATCTTTAGCATCCAAAATGCTAAATTAGACAGCCTGATTAGGAGCATGTCAGAAATGGTTGTATAGGGAGCACAGATGCCGTCCAGTTTAATGAAAGCAGTTCATGTCTGAAAGGGGCTCACTCCTCCACGCTTTGAAATTCAGTCGTCTTTTCTCTCTCCATGCCTTTGCAAACCAGTTCTGCTTCCTTCCTCCACCTTTTCTCTCCCTCTTTTTCTCTCTGGTGTTAGATTTCCTCTTTGCTCCACAAGAGGCAGTGTAGTTTCTCTCCTTTCTTTTGGATATGTTTGGTAGTTTGCAAAAGGAGAGCAGAGCCTATTTCCTCTCTTGCTCCAAGCCTTTGATCAAAGCAGCCTTTGCATGTCCCTCTGACATCTGCAATACAATCTACCCTCATCTCATTTCTTTTTTGCTTTCTTCCTTTCTTTTTTGTGTATTTATATATATATATATATATTTGCTCATATTTTCCTTTCTTTGTTTCATTTTTCCTTTATTTTTCTCCTTTTCATTTTTAAGGGAACAAAATTAGGGCAGTTGGCGTCGACTCCAAAAAGACTCCATGCCCCACTTCACAAAAGCAATCCCCTCGCCATTTTCACACAAATCTCATAACAATTAAAAATTGGGAACAAACTAGACAAGAAAATCACATCATTGCAAGAAGAAGGAATGTCTGTAAACATGAAGAGGAAAATCTAATCAAACCTGTTTAATTAGTGCTATGCTGGGGGAGTGCGTAAGAGGAGTGTGATCTGAGAGCGGTGAGGCTCTGGTTGGTTCCATCCCAAACAGGTGCGGTGCAAGAGTCGGGTCATGGGAGAGGCACACCAGGAGGGGGCGCTGGACAGAGCAACCGGGGCTCCTTTTTCCTTCTTTTTCTTCTCTTCCTTACATTTCAGCTTCTTCCTACAGTCTCAGATTAACCTGTCAGACCTATTTATTTATATTAACATCTATATAAATAAATACGGGGGCATTTCGTCATTTTTTTTCCCCCTCATCCTGATGACTGTTATCACTGTAAAGTTTTTCTTTCCCTTTAATTTTTTTGTCTGTATATCTTAATAATAATCATAAAGCACATGTAAACATGCATACAGATGCATATGGTAACGCTCACACATGCATCAGTTTCCAGTCCTGTCACTGTCACCCCTACGCATCCCCATCCCCTCTACTCGTTCAGATCAAGCACAGCAAAGGTTCCTCTCAGCCACCATGTTGGAGTCCTGTTAGCACAACTGCCCTAAATTTGGTCCTGTGGCTTAACTGAGTGGTACCCCCCCCCGCCCCTTACCCTCTCCCCCCATCCGGCCCTTACTATGTTAATTGTGAATTACTTATAAATATCAATGAGTAGTGTTCCTCCATGTGACGTCCACACTATTTTCTCACTGGTTTTCTGGAAACCCAGTGGCTTCTAATTTTTGAGGCCAGGGGGCTGCTGAGGAGTGTCTGTTTGCAGACTGTTTGCCCCTCCTTCAAAAACAATTAAATGGTGGGTTTAAATATATTAAAAGGAACCTGCCGCCAATGTGGACAAATAACTACTATCCAATGAAGAATCAGCATTCTTCCCTCTTAACGACTTTTCCACGAAACTCCTTTGACAGAAATATACAGTCACACCCTTAGCAGGTTTATTATCTCTATATTCAGTCTTAAAGAAAACAATGATGAGAGCATCAGACTCTATTACAGGCTGAGTGTGTATGCGTGTGTGTAAAAGCATGTACACACTTGTATCTCTCTGTTTGTAGCATACTCCACGCCAGGCTCCACAGCTCCCAACCGGTTTGTCGGCATCGGAACACGGGACAACTTTCTGAATATCCCCCAGCAGACTCAGGTACCCTGCCAGCCTCCCTCATCTACTAAACATCCACATATCCACCGCCTCCTCCTCCCTCTTTGTTTGTGTCTTTTTCTTCCTCTTCGCTCATCACCCACTATAAGCCCGACTCTGCACTTTGCCGTTCATAGATGCACCTTTTCGAGTGACAGGCTTTGATTAAAGAGGCATGTTCTTTAGAATGAAGGCCATGATATAAAGGCAATAGTTAATTAGCTGATCTGTTTTAGCAGCCTGCTAAAGTCGATAATGAGTTATAATATTTGCCACAGGTTTTCTGAAATCTAAACTTTGGCACTTTGAGGGTTAACTTTTTAGCTTTTTCCCCATCTTGTTCCGCTCTGTTTCTGCTGAAAAACTATTTTCCTTCTCTCCAAACTCTCTCTGCTACATTGAGTGTTGCCCATGTATCAAGGCCTTCAGTTTCAGTATTGGTTTACAGTGCCTGTACCACAGTAGATTCCCCACAGTGAGAGTAAGCAATGCCAGTTCGTTTTAGCTCCAGCAGTGTTGATTTATCTCTACAAGGTCCCACAGTGTGTGTTAGTGCAGCGTGTGAGGCCAGCAGTGCACTACATTGTGGTTTCAGCTTTGGCTATGCTCTGCCACTGGGCTGTAGTGTCTTGGGCCTCCTCCATCACCAACACAACTTTTCTCATTAGGGGCTAACCGCACCTGCCTGCAGCCAACTCAGCTCTCCCGTCCTCCCTACACACACATGGAAACGATCTGCGTTTCTGGTCGGCACGCCCCCACCCCCCCGGTGCATGATCTGTCCACGTTCCCCATGAGCTCCTTCTGCTTCCCAAGCCCCCCACCTGCACCACTCTTCCACAGATGCAGCTTTGGCACTTAGGGGACATCCAAACACGGTCCAAACGTGATTTAACGTGTATGCAGATACACTTTAGCGCTGAGCCAAAAATCCTGCCCCACATTCTGTGCCCTACAATAAAGAACTTACTTCTCCCTAGCATGCCAGTTTTCTCTTGTTGTCAATAAAAAAAAGCATTTAAAAATTTGCACTTAAGCCATTTCATGTACATTTCTGTTATGCACAGTAACAACGTAGGCACTGATAGCATCAGCTCTCAGTTAGCTGAGCCTAGTAGGTCAGCTCCAGCCTCAGCTTGTGTGAGTAGCAGAGGTCTCTGCCTGTCCTGCTGTTCTCTGGCATATGGCGAGCTTCAGACGATGGCCCTGCCAGCCCGCCTTGAGGTCTGCAAGCCAACTAGCCAAGACAGAAGGAGAGAGCCTTCCCACTGTTGTCAGAGTAATGAGCAGACAAAAGCTGGTCTGAGGAGCTCTCTGGTGGCCAGGCGTCAGCTATGCAGGAAAGGGGAAGGGAAGATATGGAAGCCTGGATGAAAAACAAGAAAGAACGGGACAGTTGAAACGAGGAGTTAGTTGAAGCTCGCTGCACTCCACAGTCACGTCCTGGCTGTCTGGTTGCCAGCAGCAACCAGACATGATGTCATAGGCAGTTGAACTTGGACTTGAAAGGGGGGGGTGGAAGTGTTGCAGGGGGGTCTCTTTCCATTGCCAAGGATTACATTGAGAGAGTTGGAGTAAAAGAGAGAGGAGAGGAAAAAGCTTGGTGGAGCCAGCAGAAGGAGGTGTTATCTACAGACACCAAGATCAGACAGATGTGTTGGGAATGAAGAAGTTTGAGAGGATTGATACTTTCTTAAGGTTTACTTATGTATGTGGGGAGGGGGGGGACAACAGAGAGTTTCCTGTTGAAGGTGCGGTGAGTAGCTGCTCTCTTTAAGCTGAAGTCTGTGGAATGTCACAAGCTGCCAGAAGCACTCGGCCTGTGCCAAAGCCTCTACTCTGCCATCTTATCAGACTGAGAAACCCGATCTCTGGACTAGCTGCTCACAGAAGCTTTACATTGTAGCCTGAGAGCACTCTGACCCACAGTGCACACACATAGTAGTAGGATCACCTTACATGTAAACTGGTAGCAAATGATAGAGTCGCTACAGTCCTTTGTTGGCGAAGTGGAAAACTAAATAGTGACACGAGTGCTGCTAACTTTGTAAAAACACAACTGTTTTATTTTAAAAAGTAACCCATGTGACATAACCTGTGAGAGGAAGGTATGAAATTGAAAACAACTTTGTACTAAATGGGACAGCTGAGCTCGACTAATGTTGCAAAAGGAGTAGAGGGTCGCCCTCTAGTGGTTGATGGATAATTCAAATATATGGTTCTAAATATGCTTCATCTATTTCACAAAAACGCCTACTTGGGTTTTTTTCACCAAAGCGGTTCCCATGATAAACTGAGCCTGTGTTGTACTGACTTCTTAACTGGTTCTTTTAAATAACACACCAGTTTGGTGCAACCAATCTCTTAAAATGTCCTCCAGTAAGTGTTTGATCGTTCTCCTGTTACATTGTGATTTCTGTAGACAATCATAGTTCAGAGTGATGGCTTAGCTACTATTTATGTAAAAATCTCTGAAAAACAAATTACTTATTAAGAAAAATGTAAGTGTGTTTAAACAACTTGCTGTTTGTCAGTACACCTGCCATATCAGGCTTTAATCCACTTATAACTGTGTACAAGCTGATGTCAGGCAAACATTTACAGCAGAGAAGAAGGGCTAGTGTTATTTCTATGCCAATCTGACCTTTTGGTAATGTTTTATCTTGAATTAGGTAGATTAAAAAATAAACCAGGAGTTTAGGAGTTTTCAAGATGACAAGCATAGCATTTTTGATTGCCAGTGTCTGTTAACCAATGTTCAGTTCAGTGTAGCCCTGGAACCGGTTTGATGGAAAATCCTGCTGTGTATTAATTCTGCCTTGCTTAAAGAGTTTAACCCTAAAATACTTTTACTTGCTTTTTAAGGTACCGTATTTTCCAGACTATAGAGCGCACCTACAAACTTTTAGAAAAATAAATAAATAAATAATGGAAACGTACATATATAAGCCGCACCGGGCTATAAGCCGCTGGTATTTCCGCTGCTCTCGGTTTTCCATAAGGACCCAGCAGAGGGCAGAGAGCAGAATTACTATTGCAACAACACATTATCATTAGGGTAAAACTAACCTGTCTCACGACAACACCGAACCGTAGTTTCATTCATGCTGAGCTTACATGCAGCGGCTCTATTTCCCTCCTATACTGCCAGATCGATGGCCCTCAATTTAAAAGCTGCATCATATAAGTTTGAAGAAATTTCTCCGTGCCTGCTGCTAGCATGTGCTTGTTCTAAATGAAAATTAGCACGTTATTCTTTGATTTCCAATTTTGACCTCCAATGATTCACTTTCTGCTAAAGAGCCCCCTGGTGGTTGAAGAAAAATCCACAGAAAAGCCGCACCGGCTACAAGCCGCATGGTTCAAAGCGTGGGGAAAATGTAGCGGCATATAGTCCGAAAAATACGGTACATAAACAAAGCACCAGAAATAAAATTCAACATTCAATCTTAAATACAAATACAATAATGTTTGATACATTTTAATATTATAAAAAGGTTTATTTATCTCAGTACCTCAAATCATTAAGTGCAATATATTTTATAGATTACAAAGACTACAATGTCTTTTTTTCTGTTAATAATGTTGATTTTTGTCTTACAGAGGATGACAAAAAATTAAACAAAACAAAAACATATCATACTGAAGAGGGTGCTTAATGAAAAGTATGTTTAGTAGCTGCTTAAAGGTTATCAGTTTCAAAAGATACTTTTAATCTTACAAACGAGCCTCATTGCAATGCATATTGAATTTTACTTAGTATGAGTGTATATGTGTCTGAAAACTTAGATAAAGTAACAAAAATATGAATGGTTATGCATCTGTTCACATTACATTTTACACAATCAGAAAGGTGACTAAGTGGTAAAAATACATATACATTAGAAATAACTAAAAACAAAATGTGTTGTTAAATGAAATTTTTTTGGTCTTTCGATTTTTCTCATCTTCCTTTGCTTATAATCTAGTTAGAAATTAATTCTGTAACAATGATTTCCTCTGAGGTTTGGTGAATGTAACATTTTTCACTTTACTTTTAATTTATTTTATAATTAAGCCCATGTATATATGTGAAATGTTCTCTGTTCAAAATGAATAACTTTTCACACCTTGCCATGCTTTTCTCTGCATGCTGCTTGTAATGATTGAATTGGGTTAATTGATTGGAAATATGAATGCCCCGAGAAGGTGCAAAAATCTTAAGCAAAACATGTCTTCTGTTTTTTTTTTCTTTTTCTTTTTCTTCACAGTCCTGGTTCCTCTGACAAGGCCTCTCTGAAGCAACAGCTAAACGTGTGTCATGAAAATTGGAAATCTGAAAAACAAAAACGCATCACCGCTGATAAAGAACAAACTGCTGACACTAAAAAGGTCTTTCTCGCCAAACACTATTGAAAGTACTACTACAGAAAAAGGAAAAACCCCACAGCGCCCCAAGAGGACTCCCACTCCAACACGATTCGAATAGGACTGTTTGTCCCCTTTTCATGGAGGAGGCTCCAATGAGATTGAACGGACAGACTCAGAATGCAGGGAAGAGGAAGAGGAGGAACTGTCTCACAAACACTTTGAAATGGCAGAAAGGAAACACAATGTAAAAACCTGACAAATGACCAATTTAACATTTGTTTATCTTTCTTTTATATACATATATTATATATTTCTTTTACATTTTGTTGTCTCCACAATGAAACTCCATGCATTGGCTGGGAGATCCAAAAAAAAAAAA
Organism: Poecilia latipinna; assembly: GCF_001443285.1. NCBI lineage: Eukaryota > Metazoa > Chordata > Actinopteri > Cyprinodontiformes > Poeciliidae > Poecilia > Poecilia latipinna. The sequence continues at coordinate 328,794 of NW_015112620.1, read as the reverse complement.
AAAAAAAAAAAAA